>NC_092102.1:4172069-4472069 GCF_045679555.1 Salvelinus alpinus
TAAAACGTTTACTGGAGATAGGAGAACAAGTGGAGACATAGGACGAGGTGGATAATTTTATAATAAGGCCGTTTTATTCAAGTGTAAAGATATCAGGCAAAAGCGTGCACGGCCCCTTTCTGTCTGATTCTTATGGAATCGTCGGAGAAGAGAACGCTCTAAACAGTACATACAGATTATATAGGCAACTAGCAAAGTAGGTTGATCTTGAAGTCTGGCCTTCCGATTGGTCGATCTGGGTCGTGGGTAATCCTGTTCGGCCTGATTGGCCCTTCCCACAGTTCTGTTTCCATTGGCCCTTCCCACAGTTCATTGTCTTAAAGTCTCATCCTTGAGCAGAATGCATGTGCATCTGTTTTAACAGAGTCCTATTCATGGGGGAGGGTTGAGTATGTGGGTCTGTGGTTACTTAACAAGGTACAAAATCTGGGGGTATAGTGGGGGATGGGTGGATGTTGTGCCAAGTTATAGCTTATGTTGAGAAGTGGTTAAAACAAGTTACCAGTATCTTATACAATTTCTTACAAATCCCCCTCTTCACGTCTCACAAGAGACTGACATAAAAGTAAAAAAAGACAAAAGCTATGGGATAAAATTTGTCAGAAGACAAATTTTAATTCCCCCTCTACACATCACACAAGAGACGTGACATAAAAGTAAAAAAGACAAAGCTATGGGATAAAATTTGTCAGAGGACAAATTTTGTAATTCCCCCTCTTCACGTCTCACAAGAGACGTGACATAAAAGTTTCTTAGTCCTCAAATAGATAAACAGGTCCAGCTTCCCCATCATCAAGCAATGGGAACATTTGGGCCCTTTCCTGATTAGGGTCTATGGCAGCAGTGATAACACGGCTAGCAAGCGTCCGCGCACATGGAATGCAACAGCATCCACAAAGTACAAGAATGCCTGCAAAAACGGAAATAGATACTAGGATAGAGGAAACCAACGTCTTATATTTACCAAAAGCATCCATCCATGAGTCCCACATAGAAGTGTCCACTCCAGAATGCTGTTTCATCTTACCATTAAGGGTACGAAGTCCCTCCAATGCTACAGTCAGACTCCCATCCGTAGCCGTGTTGTTGGGAATGAAAGTACAACACTGTTCACCAAACATAGTACAGACCCCCCCCCGTTCTGCCAATAACATATCCACCGCGATTCTATTTTGAAATGCCATCAGGGATGTAGCTGCCAATTGTCCATGGACCGCCTCAAAGCCTTGTTGAGTCCAATTTCCCAGTTTCTGGATATTAAAATGAATGTAGTTAATTCTGTCCACATTTTTATTAACCGTACACCACCAGCAAAATGATGATTCAAAACCCGCGGCTACTTGGTCAACCAGTTTATACTCATCTGGTACCCCCCTGGGGACTCCAATTGCATCAATGTACGTTGGGTCCCCAGCAGCAGGGCCCACCGTGCGCTTGGTCCTGATAGGCCAATATTCAGGACCCAGAGCTTGTATACGGGTGAGCAGATCTCGGACGCCTATGGGGTAAACAGAGATGGGCAACAGAAGAGTTACAAGTGCACAGGTACCCGTGGCATTGTGGGGAAGTCTGTCCAACAGACTAGTTCCCCCACACCACCACCACACATCAGCTCTAGACACTGGTTTAAAAATTGCCGTAAGCATGTGAGTGTACCAGCACCAACTATCAGGGAGCTTACCCAACAATGTCCCTCCACCTGTCATGTTTATGCATGTAAAGTTAGCTCTAGCCACACTGGAGGAGAATATCGGTTTCTTGACCACCGTGGTGACTACCGGATAAACAGTGTCCCACTGTGAACACTTCTCAGGTGGGTTGTCTTTGTCCATAAGGGGCAATAGACAGTCTCCGCTAATAGCGGCTGGGACTATGCGGAGCAATGGCCTAGCTCCCATGCAAACTACGCAGCTTTGCAGGGTCATGTTAGCTGCTTGTTCGGTCAATAGTAGCCAATTGTTATAGAAACCTGAGATTCCGGTGGCAGTAAGAATGGTATCATCAGGGGTGGTAGGAGTGGTGACCATATTAATAGGACCCCAATCGCCCTTCCCCTTAGATGTTAAAACAGTAAACCGGTCAGTAATAGCAGAGGGCTGAGCCTGCTGTGTAATGCAGATTTTTACTGGGCAGTAGAGTAGATCCTCGCTAGATTCTACATGTGGTGCTAGTATAAAATCCTGACAACCCGTCCCAGTACCTGGTCGGATAATTAGCGATAGACCCCAATTGCGCAGTCCAGTCCTAGTCAGTGACACTCTTTGTCGCCAGATAAGAACTGCTTGCCCTGATGAATAACTGGACCAGTCAGGACCAGTCTCAGCGACCAGGCTCTTCCATGACCACTCCTGAAACCCCCCTTTTGTCATATACCAGTTAAATCTGGTGTATTCCAGAGCATGCCCTCCCAGGCCATTCCTAGCTTTTCCCAATAACCCCCAAGACAGTGTAATGGTGGTGGTCACATTAGCGGGTACACATAAGGTGGTGCTCCTAACCTCTGTTGGAGTGCAGGGTTGGTCTGTGATTGTAGTGCTACGTTTGTGTATGGCAGGACTGGTGAGATCGAGGGTAATGTTGGACGTGACATTAGTAGTTGTAAGATGTGCGTGAGGTGGATGTGTGAGCTGTTGTATAAGCCATGTGAGAGTTCCTAGGGACACTCCAGTAATGATTATGAAAATAACAAACAAGGTACCTGAAATTCCCAGTTTCTCCCAGGGATTGAGATATCCCTGTCCTAGGCAAGTAGCCTTAGTTCGTGGAAACTGGGGCTGGCGTCCCATTTTCACCAACTAAGGTTTGTTTGGTTGGAGTCGAATTGAGATTGGCCAAATCGGCCCTGACTTCAGTCAGAGTTCTGGAAGGAGTTGGGGCTGGTGTACAATGTGTAAGGTGATGCCAAGGTGCGCCCGATTTACCCTTGACCTGGACTGAGTGTGAAGTAACTTCCTTCACTTCGAACGGTCCAGTCCACCTGGGTTCTAGCCACTTTCTCTTGTGGACTTTCACCCTTACCCAGTCGCCAACTTTTACCTTCCGTGGTGCAGGATCTCCCGTCAGCTCCCCCTGCTGGACCTTGTGAATCTGTTTGGAGAGAGCTGCAGAAAGTTCCGTCAGTTTTCTCACATATTCAGACATTACAATTTGTTGTACATCAAGGGCGGGCATATGACCTCCCTCCCTCGGTGGACCCGGCATGACTCTACCCGTCATTATCTCATGAGGAGACAGATGGGTGCCTGCACCTGGCGAGGCTCTCATGGCCATCAATGCCAGGGGCAGGGCTTCAACCCACGTCAACTTCGAACCTGCACATACCTTAGCTATCTTAGCCTTAAGGGTCTGATTTGAGCGTTCCACGAGGCCCTGCGATTGGGGCTTGTACACTGACCCAAACTTGTGCACAATACCAAATCTTTCCTCCACCTGTCTTAGGTGTTGGTTACTGAAGTGGGACCCATTGTCAGATCGGATTTGCCTGGGGACCCCGTACCTTGGTATGAGTTCGGTTTGCAGCCACTTAATGACCGATTTTGCATCCTCCCTTGCTGTTGGTATTGCCTCGACCCATTTGGAAAACCTGTCTACCATTACCAAAAGGTACCTTTTCCCATTTGTCACATTGTCTTGCCCCATATCTGTGTAATCTATGCTGATGTCCTGAAAACAAGCGTTAGGGACTGGGTATGAACCCATGGGCGTTTGATATGGTTTCTTTGGATTATGGCTACCACAAATGCTACACTCATCACAAAACAAATCTGTCATGTCTTTCATGTGGGGGTGCCACCAGATGTAGGACACCTTCTGTAAAGTCTTTAGTTTGCCTTCGTGTGTGGGCCCATGAGCTTCCCGTATTAGTTCTGGACAGAGGTTTGCAGGGGCCACTAGTCTGCCATCATGGCATCTCCACAGTTCGTCAGGTCCTTTGGTGGCCCCTTTCTGTCCCCATACTGAGTGTTCATAGGGTCCTGCTGTGAACTGGAGTTCTTCTATGTGTTGCTTTGTGAGCTCAGTCCGAGCTGGTTGGATCTGTAGTACCATTTGTCTCGGGGTGTATCCGCCAGCTTTCTTGGCTGCTTTAACAGCTGCATCATTTCCCTCCCTGACTCTGTTTTTCAGTTGTTGGTGTCCTTTACACTTCATGATGGCCACCCTCTCAGGTAGTGAGACCGATTTAATCAGTTTTTCCATCTGTGCCTTGTGTTTGATTGGAAGGTTTCCTGTGGTGGTGAAGTTGCGTCTAACCCATTGTGGTCCATCAGTATGGACTGCTCCATGAGCATACGCTGAGTCGGTGTAGATGTTCACAGTCTTTCCTTCAGCCTTTTCCAAAGCCTGTGTTAAACCTATGATTTCTGCCAGTTGGGCCGATGCAGGTTGTGGGATGATGGCAGATTCCAAGGTCACGTGTGACCCGTCTGGAAGCTGTTGTACCACTGCGTATGCTGCTATGTTCCCTTCCTCTCCTCTATAGCAGCATCCATCTGTGTACAACCATAGGTCAGGGTTGGTGAGTGGTTCGTTCCCCAGGTCAGGTCTCAGTTTCAGTTCTTGTGCAGCTCTTTCTGTGCAGGAGTGGGGTAGACCTTCTTCAGCATTGAGTGCGTCTGCCATGTTTTTGTCAGTGTTGACAAAAGTGATGTGTGATTGTGTGCATTTATTCTGGATTCTTGTTTTTCTTTCAGCGCTGAACGTGAATTCTTTGCTCATCAGATATGCTGCAACCCCATGGTGGGTGTGGATTTCCAATGGATGGCACATTACCAGGTGGGCTGTTTTTTCAATAGCTTTTGCCACTGCAGCTACATACCTGGAACATGTGGTTTGTCCTACTTCGATGTGGTCCAATTTGGAGGAGTGATACATCAACACTCTTCTCTCCCCCTCTTGTTTCTGAAAAAGGATGGAAGATGTGAATCCCTCCTTTTCAGAAACATCCAGATGGAATTTGTTCTTGTAGTCAGGTGCTGTCAGAGCTGCTGCCACTGAGAGATCTGTTTTCAAGAGTGCAAAAGCCTTTGATGCTTCAGTGGTCCATGTCAATGACGAGTGTAGGTTCCTTGGTCCCGCCTCTCGCACTATCTCTCTCAGTGGCTCCGTTCTGGCAGTGTAGTCTGGGATGTGAGTTCGGCTGTACCCTGTCAAGCCAAGGAAGGACAACATTCCCGACACAGTGATGGGGCGTGGATGATGAAGTATAGAGTCTCTGTGGGTTTTGGAGAGTCCTGCTCCTTCTCCCGAGATTTCTCTGCCAAGGAAAAGGACAGTTCTGCGACAGGTCTGGACTTTGCTCATTTTGACCTTGTATCCTTTGACAGCAAGGAAGTCCAGTAACGTTTTTGTCATCTGTAGACAGAGATCAGAAGTGGGAGCCCCCAACAAAAGGTCGTCTACATATTGGATCAGTATCACACCTTCTGGGATTTTCAGCTCTGCCAGGTGTGTCTTAAGGATATGATTGAATATTCCTGGTGAACACCTATAACCCTGTGGCAAAACAAAATAAGTGTACTGTTGATGTTCATACGTGAAAGCAAAGAGTGGCTTCATCAAGTGGGATGCTAAAGAAAGCATTAGCCAGATCCACCACCGTGAAGTATTGGTGTTTTGGTGACAGATTGCTCAGAGTAATGTGAGGGTCAGGGACAGGTAGATCTATCGGTGCAGTAACGTCATTTACTGCTCGGAAGTCTTGAACCATCCGGTATGTTACTCCTCCAGCTTTCAGCACTGGTAGGATCGGCGTGTTGCATGGAGATACAGTTCGATAGATAACCTGTGCTCTCAGTAACCCATCAATGGTCGGTTTTATCCCCATGATCTGTTCGGGTTTCAAACGGTATTGTGATCGGTAGATAGGTATTTGACCTGGATATAGCAGGGTGATGGTGACTGGTTCCACCTGTAGTTGGCCCACATCAAAAGGGGTGTGTGTCCATATTCTTTCATCTATGGTGGAGATCAATGCTTTGGTAGATGGGTGGTCAGTGTATGGCTTGCCATGGTGTCTTGGCAGGGTAAATCGTTCTGGAAGACAGTGTTCTTCAGTGTCAACAGTCATGAACCTCCACATGTTCTCAGTGGTGGCCTTTTGAATCCCCGGTGTTTGGGTGGGTTCCCACTGAAGTTTGGATGCTCGTCTGATCATAGGGCCCAGGCTTCTTGCTTCGAAACCGTTTCCCACCGCTAGTGTAACATGGGGAGCCGACTCCTCCCCTAGTAGGTACCAGGATTTCAGATGAGGTGGTAAGATGACTGGTGCTGCTACTCCTTCTTGTCCACACACAATGGTGCAACACCTAATGGATGGCGTTAGGTGCATCATGTTCTCATCCCAGTCATCAGTGTATGTGTTCTCTTCATTTTCTGTCACATTCAGTGTACAGTGAATTTCAGCTTGTGGGGTCTTGTATGGGTGTAATGCATAGATCTGTGATTTCAGTTGATTGAACTTAAACTGGACCTCTGGAGTCCCAGTTCCTGTCTCCCTGCATTTTAGCCAGTAGATTTCTTGTGTTGCTGACAACTCAGGGGTTGGGATGATGGGTAACATCAGCACCCTAACAGGGTGAACCGGTGTTGAAGGAATGGGATCAATGGAGACCTCCACGCCCCTTTCAGTAAGGTAAATTGAACATTTCAGTTTACACAACAGGTCTCTCCCAAGGAGGTTGATTGGGCAATTGGGGCAGTATAGGAACTGATGCTTTAGCTTGGATGGGCCCCAGGAGAAGAGCAACGGAACGGTTTTTTGTTGTGCTTCGGGTGTTCCTGATACCCCCACCACCTGTATTGTTTCCGAAGAGAGTGGTTGACGAGATCTTATAGCAGAATACGTACACCCTGTATCTACAAGAAATTGGTGGGTCACCCCTTCCACCTCACACAGGATTGTTGGTTCTGTGTGTAAGGGGAAGTGCTGGCCCCCCTTCCCGTCCGATGGTGGTGGGCAGCTTCAGGGCCATGGGGCATATTCGTCTGACATGCCCTGGAAGGGAGGAGGTGGCTGCTGATTTGGGTCTGGATTCGGGTGGTTGTATGCAGGTTGAAAGGCCTCACGTGGTTGGTACATCATTGGTCGGACTCCTCCCCTCGGTCTTGGGGCGTAACCTCGTCCCCTATTTGTCATCCACTGGTTTTGGGCCGCTGTCACTGGGTATGGACACTGTCGAGCCATATGTCCTATCTGCTTACAATTGTAACAGCTCCCCCAGGGTACAGTGTTCCTTGGTTGTTGTCCCCATGTAGACGAATAGCCTGGTTGTGGTGGGTAATAGTATGGTTTGGCTACCATTGGCACTGGCTGCTCCTTGAGCTGTGATGGTATGGGAGGTCCATGTTGGGTCGAGATGGGTGGTTGTTGTTGTTGAAACATTTGTGAAACAGTTTTTTCAATAATTTGTGAGATATCTTGTTGGTCTTCAGCCACCATCTGTTTCTTGGGCTTTTCCCCTTTCTGGGCCTCTTTCAGTTGCAGTTTCAAAAGTTGTACCTGTAGGGACTGGACTTGTGTTTCAGCTCCTCCCTTGTCTTTGTTGAATTGGGTGATATGATGATGTACATGTGAGTTGAACTGAGCCTGGGGAAGTGCCATTAACCCCACCGTGGCCCTAAGTTTAGTTCGGACCTCATTTGGAGCACCGCTCACCACCATCTCCTTCCACATGCTGACCGTGGTGCCAGTATAGTCATATGGTTCTTCATGAACAGTTCTCCATGTGGTCTTCGCTCTGTCGAGATAGGCTGCCGGTTGTTCCCCTGGATTGATGGTGAATGATGAAAGGGTTGCATGGTTTCGTTCTGTGGGATATGCCCTTCTCAACACTGCCCACAATTCCGCTCGGAAGTCTTCCTGGGCTAGTGCAGCCGGGGCTGTGGCCAGATCTGCATCTCTTATCAGAGCACTCCTGGTGGTATGGTCTATTGCTCTAGCCAGAAGGGCCCTCATGTCACCTAGGCAGAGCCGTAGGCCTGACGTCAGTGTTTGCAGTTGAAGGAGCCATGCAGAGGCCCCCCCATGCAGACTGGGTAATTGTTCCATCAAAGTGGTAAGGTCTGTCATTTTCCAGGGTTGGTATTCTTCATGCCCTCCGTCCGAAGTGGGCCTCAACGGCATCTGCATCTCCTTTCCACCATATTGGAGATCCCAGTCTGCCCTGGACGAGACACCCCTGCTGTTCTGTTCCCTGAGACGTACGGACTGTCTGATAGGTTCGACCAAATCTGTCACCTTCCCCAACATTACCCCTTTTATATGGTACGAGCCTTCTCCCCGTTCAGCATCTTCTATCATAGATTTGGCCTGTGCCACTGAGTCCCTGATGTCTCTCTCCACCTCTTCTTCATCTTGTCCTAATCTGTTCTCACCTTCATCGTCCTTGCTGTGATTTCCTCTTAATGAGGCCCCAGAGGAGCATTGTCCTGGTGGCGACCATGACCCTTCAGAGATTATTTGACTATCCCCCCGTGTTCTGTTTCTGAACCAGTCTGGGTTTGGAGTGGAAGAAAACTGAATCAGCTCTCTGTCTTCTCTCTTCAAAGGGCCTGGTTGAGACCCACCATGTCCCTGTAGTGAGGCGGGGTTCGAACCCCCCCCACGTCCCTGTGTGTGCGCTCTGTCCCTCTCCTTCCTTTCTCGATGATCAGGCCTCTCTTCACACACGAGTTGCCCTTCTTGGATCCCTAAAGTCATGCTTCCTTTTAGGTGTCCTTCATGCACCACAAACACTGGTGCCTGTACCACAGCAGGGGTCAAAAAAGGGTTTTGAGGGAGGTGGCTGAATGGATTTTGAGAATAGGGAGGTGGTGTTATTTTCTCTCCCTGTGGCAGTTCCGGGTATAGTTGGGTGGGGGCCGATGGGGTTGCTGTGGTGGTAGGTGGGGCATCATTATTGTTGGGCCTGCCCTCTTTGGTGTCAGTTGGGGCTTCAGTGGCCACCCCCATCATATCAGGTTTCCTGTAAGGGAGTGCTCTTCTAATTTCTTCAATTGCCCAAATTCCTATTTTCAGCTCAGCCTCTGCTCTTTCCCTATGCTTTGTTCCTTCCTTTTTGAATAAGTGGTTCTTATTCCTTTCAACTTCACTTTCTATCCCTTCCTTCACTACTTCCTCTAATTCCTTCTCCATAGTGAGGAGTTGCCCTTTTGATGGGGCCACCCCACTGAGGTATCCTGCCTGTGTCCATTTTAGCCTCACACCTTCCCAGACCTTCTTAACTTCCTTATACTGCATCTTTCCCCCTGATCTATCTTTCATTCTCTGATCTAAGTATTCATTGAATTTGTGTTTGGGGACGGTGGTCGTGGCCATTTTGTCGTTAAGCTATGTCTGGCTCTATGCTATTTTGGTGCACTTAGCCCATCACTGGCCAAAACTAGCAATGTATCTCTGGTGCTGACACAGTCTTATCTCTGGTGTCTGTCTCCCCCTTGTGTACAAAGAATTTTATTGCTTTATGTTTGGCGAATTAATTAAATACTTTCCCAAAGTATTTCGGCAATATCCTTTTGGAACAATCTACTAGTATTATCTAGCGCTTCTATTTTAAATATAATAATAATTTTAGGAACTATTTTCAAACAGTTATTATTCGTTTTCACTTTTTCGATTATTTAAATACTTTGCCAAAACATTTCAGAAATGTCCTTTCGGGACATTATATTAGTATATTCAAGCGTTTCTAGAATAAATATTTAATTAATTCTAGGACTCATTTTTCTCAAAAACTAATTAAAAAACTGAAAACTCAAAAACTAACTTAATTAATTAAATACTTTCCCAAAGTATTTCAAACGTGTCCTTTTGGGACAATATATGGTGTATCCTAGCGCTTCTAGAATAATTATCAACTGAATTCTAATTCTTAAATCAATCCCAACAGCACGGGAGAGAAAATTCAAGTCAACTTCTCAACAGAAAATAACTGCTTCACAGTAGACTCGGCGGTCACTTCAACACAGCCTCAACTTAGCATATGGCTAATTAGTAGCAATCGGTCTCGTGGAACGTTCAATCACTCACATTAATTTGGAACATACAATACCACATTAGATTTTCAGGTTTTAATACCTTCTACCATTAATTTCGCTAACACAACTTAAACATACAATCATTAATTTCGCTAACCCAACTTAAACATACAATATCACATTAGATTCGTCACGGTAACACCTAGCTGATCAATCTATTGCCCGCCTGTGTGAATCGTATTTTTATTTTTATTTTTTTTATGAGTCCTCACGTAACACTTAGCTGATTGCCAATTCAACTATTGCACGACTATATGGATCTCATCTATTAATTATGGATTCGTCACGGTAACCCCTAGCTGGTCAACTTACAGCTATGGCCCGCCTGTATGAATCGTATTTTTATTTAATTCTGTGGATTCCTCACGGTAACCCCCTAGGTCGTCAACTTTCCCCTATGGCCCGTCTATTTGAATCCTTATAAGCTTATTCCTCACTGTACACCTAGTCGATCAACATATCGACTAGTGCCCAAGTCTATGTGAACAAGTCTTTAACCTATGATTACTCAGATATCTTTACACAATGCCTTAGATTCTAAACAATTCCACATAAATTTAGCAACAATTCACACTCACCTCAGTACTTCTGATCATTGAATTTAGATATTGGCTATAATACAATATACAGATTTTGATTAAACAGGCATCTGCTTACCTTTTAGTTTCGAGCTCTTTTGATCAGTTTCCTGGGTGAGTTGAATCGCGATTCTCCTTCAAAAAAGGTCACCTCTCCTTCTGGAATCTTTCTCCCACGCGTCTCCTGTCTGATCAATTTTCTATGGACCGAAATCAAAGGTGTCTAATAACCATCCTCTGCTACCAAGTTCTGTTGATAAAACGTTTACTGGAGACAGGAGAACAAGTGGAGACATAGGACGAGGTGGATAATTTTATAATAAGGCCGTTTTATTCAAGTGTAAAGATATCAGGCAAAAGCGTGCACGGCCCCTTTCTGTCTGATTCTTATGGAATCGTCGGAGAAGAGAACGCTCTAAACAGTACATACAGATTATATAGGCAACTAGCAAAGTAGGTTGATCTTGAAGTCTGGCCTTCCGATTGGTCGATCTGGGTCGTGGGTAATCCTGTTCGGCCTGATGTCGACGTTTCCATTGGCCCTTCCCACAGTTCATTGTCTTAAAGTCTCATCCTTGAGCAGAATGCATGTGCATCTGTTTTAACAGAGTCCTATTCATGGGGGAGGGTTGAGTATGTGGGTCTGTGGTTACTTAACAAGGTACAAAATGTGGGGGTATAGTGGGGGATGGGTGGATGTTGTGCCAAGTTATAGCTTATGTTGAGAAGTGGTTAAAACAAGTTACCAGTATCTTATACAATTTCTTACAGTTCAGTATGTCAAATCGGAGGGCCTGTTGTCCGGACCTCTGGCAGTCTCTATGGGGGTGCAACAGGGTTCAATTCTCGGGCTGACTCTCTTCTCTGTATACATCGATGATGTCGCTCTCGCTGCTGGTGATTCTTTGATCCACCTCTACGCAGACGACACCATTCTGTATACCTCTGGCCCTTCATTGGACACTGTGTTAACTAACCTCCAGATGAGCTTCAATGCCATACAACTCTCCTTCCGTGGCCTCCAACTGCTCTTAAATACAAGTAAAACTAAATGCATGCTCTTCAACCGATCGCTGCCTGCACCTGCCCGCCCGTCCAGCATCACTACTCTGGATGGTTCTGACTTAGAATATGTAGACAACTACAAATACCTAGGTGTCTGGTTAGACTGTAAACTCTCCTTCCAGACTCACATCAAACATCTCCAATCCAAAGTTAAATCTAGAATTGGCTTCCTATTTCGCAACAAAGCATCCTTCACTCATGCTGCCAAACATACCCTCGTAAAACTGACCATCCTACCAATCCTCGACTTTGGCGATGTCATTTACAAAATAGCCTCCAATACCCTACTCAATAAATTGGATGCAGTCTATCACAGTGCCATCCGTTTTGTCACCAGATCCCCATATACTACCCACCACTGCGACCTGTACGCTCTCGTTGGCTGGCCCTCGCTTCATACTTGTCGCCAAACCCACTGGCTCCAGGTCATCTACAAGACCTTGCTAGGTAAAGTCTCCCCTTATCTCAGCTCGCTGGTCACCATAGCAGCACCCACCTGTAGCACGCGCTCCAGCAGGTATATCTCTCTGGTCACCCCCAAAGCCAATTCCTCCTTTGGCCGCCTTCCAGTTCTCTGCTGCCAATGACTGGAACGAACTACAAAAATCACTGAATCTGGAAACACTTATCTCCCTCACTAGCTTTAAGCACCAGCTGTCAGAGCAGCTCACAGATTACTGCACCTGTATATAGCCCATCTATAATTATGCCCAAACAACTACCTCTGCCCCTACTATATTTATTTATTTTAGTCCTTTGCACCCCATTATTTCTATTTCTACTTTGCACATTCTTCCACTGCAAATCTACCATTCCAGTGTTTTACTTGCTATATTGTATTTACTTCGCCACCATGGCCTTTTTTTGCCTTTACCTCCCTTATCTCACCTCATTTGCTCACATTGTATATAGACTTATTTTTCTACTGTATTATTGACTGTATGTTTGTTTTACTCCATGTGTAACTCTGTGTTGTTGTATGTGTCAAACTGCTTTGCTTTATCTTGGCCAGGTCGCAATTGTAAATGAGAACTTGTTCTCAACTTGCCTACCTGGTTAAATAAAGGTGAAATAAAAATAAATAAAATAAAATACAAGGGCAAGGACTCAGAATATGTAGTGGGGCGTTTCGGATGTCCCCAGTGGCTGCACTACAGGTGGAGATGGGGGATATGCCATTGCAGATTAGGAGACAGCAGCTGGCAATTAATTATTGGGTCAACCTACAGAGACATGGGGTGTCTCATCCTGCAAAAGGGATTTTATAGGCATACTGGAAACATGAGCGAAGACAGAACACAAGCTTTGGGTGGGTGGGTAATACCCAGGCGAAGGAGATGGGACTGTATGGAAGGGAGTTTAGTCCAACGGTAGCTATCCCTGTGAATCCACCATGGCTCCTCGCATCTCCAGTAGTTGATCTCTTCAATCTCTCCCTATCCCAGTCTGCTGACCCCACATGCTTCAAGATGGCCACCATTGTTCCTGTACCCAAGAAGGCGAAGGTAACTGAATTAAATGACTATCGCCCCGTAGCACTCACTTCTGTCATCATGAAGTGCTTTGAGAGGCTAGTCAAGGATCATATCACTTCCACCTTACCTGTCACCCTCAATTTGCTTACCGCCCCAATAGGTCCACAGACGATGCAATCGCCATCACACTGCACACTGCCCTATCCCATCTGGACAAGAGGAATACCTATGTAAGAATGCTGTTCATTGACTATAGCTCAGCATTCAACACCATACCCTCCAAGCTCATCATTAAGCTCGAGGCCTTGGGTCTCGACCCCGTCCTGTGCAGTTGGGTCCTGGACTTCCTAGCGGGCCACCCCCAGGTGGTGAAGGTGGGAAACAACATCTCCACTTCGCTGATCCTCAACACTGGGGCCCCATAATGGTGCGTTCTCAGTCCCCTCCTGTACTCCCTGTTCACCCATAACTGCGTGGCCATGCATGCCTCCAACTCAATAATCAACAGACGACACAACAGTAGTAGGCTTGATTACCAACAACGATGAGACAGCCTACAGGGAAGAGATGAGGGCACTCGGAGTGTGGTGTCAGGAAAACAACCTCTCACTCAACGTCAACAAAACAAAGGAGATGATTGTGGACTTCAGGAAACAGCAGAGGGAGCACCCCCCTATCCACATCGACAGGACAGCGGTGGAGAACGTGGAAAGTTTTAAGTTCCTCAGCGTACACATCACTGACAAAATGAAATGGTTCACCCACACAGACAGTGTGGTGAAGAAGGCGCAACCTCAGGATGCTGAAGAAATTTGGCTTGTCACCTAAAACCCTCACAAACCTTTACAGACACACAATTGAGAGCAGCATCCTGTTGGACTGTATCACCCCCTGGTACGGCAACTGCACCGCCCACAACCGCAAGGCTCTCCAGAGGGTAGTGAGGTCTGCCCAACGCATCACCGGGGGCAAACTACCTGCCCTCAGTACACCTACAGCACTCGATGTCACAGGAAGGCCAAAAAGATCCTCAAGGACAATAACCACCCGAGCCATTGCCTGTTCACCCCACTATCATCCAGAAGGCGAGGTCAGTACAGGTGCATCAAATCTGGGACCGAGAGACAGAAAAACAGCTTCTATCTCAAGACCATCAGACTGTTAAACAGCCATCACTAACACAGAGAGGCTGCTGCCTATATACAGACTTGAAATCATTGGCCACTTCGCTACACTCGCGATAACATCTGCTAACCATGTGTATGTGACCAATAACATTTGATTTGATTTAGAAGTGTTGGAGAGACTAAAGAAAGATTGGGAGGGTGTTGATCCATCTGATTTGTTTAAGAGACGTCTGGATACTGTGTATCAGGATTTTATGGCCTTTTACACAGATAATTAAAAAATGCAAGGACAGGACGTACTGGGTCAGTACTTGAAGTGCAGGAATGTGGGGTGGCAATCAGGAAACGTATTACAGATCATCTGGCTGTATATACGGCTGAGATGATGGCCATACTGTTGGAAGTTAAGCTACACTAATTGTAGTCTCACCCATTCATTTCTAATGACCGGTCATTTTTGACCAGGAACACCACAGGTGTACAAAAGTTAAATAAAACCCAACATTTTATGAAAATCAGATGACATGTGTGGACAAAGTCATGGAAACTTATTATGACAATCAGATTAAATGAACTACATTTTTCAGAGAGAAAACTTGTAAATCGGTCCAATTCAACCGGAACACAGCAGGAGGGTTAAATGTGATAGGAAAGCATTCAACAGGAAAGTGTGATTATTGCCAGGAAACAGACTGTGGAGCATGTATTGCTTCAGTGTGGGCAGTATCAGAGGGAACGAGAGAGGTTGAGATCTAGTATGAGGGAGAAGGGGAAACAGTAAATTCGTTTATTGATTAGAACGTGATCAGATAGTCTAAAATATTTTGTTAACATTTAGTTCTCTGTCTCTGGCCCACACTCCAGTACAGTTGGTGGCGGTAATGCACCATAACGTTGGATGCCAACCGCCGATAAACCCCACTGAAGAAGAAGAGGAAGTGACGTCACGTCCCTTGAACCACGCTACCTCTTTCCTGACAGCAGTGCGTGAATGAGGCTTTGCACTCGAGTGCTATACCTGTAAAATTGCAAAGGTGGAGTAGAAATCATTCCCAAGTGATCAGACACACAACAGAAGATTTTTCCTGGACATAGGTGAGGCCCTTGTAATGATTAGTTGGAGCTGTGTTTAATTTACATTTGCTGGTAACGTTTTGTCTAGGCATGTCTGGGCCTAGTAGTAGTGCGTCAGCAGCACACTAGCTAGCGGGTCGTCGTTGTTGCCGCCTTGAAAAGGAAGCGTTCACTGTTTATTTGATGTTGTTCGCTAGGTATTCCCTTTTAACGTTAACATTTCACAGTGCGATGAATATGTGAAACCAATGGTTAGTTTACTTGCTAACTAGTTTCTGAATTAACTAATGGGCAGCCTTACTCCGCCAATAATGGATGATCGTGCCCAGAGCCATGTATTTATAGCCAGCTACAGATTCTTACACCCGATAATGTGATTTTTAACCAAAGATGTGGTATCCATTACTGCTGGGAGTAATGCTGGGAGTTACTGCTGCCAATCCAAAACTTCGCCAGATATTTTTTTTCAACAAACCTAGTATTTTTCTCCTATCTTAGTTCCCGATTCGGCCAAACATTTTTTCTAAAATGTCCAGTTGCAGATGATACGTTGGAATTTAGAAAATGCTCCGTTATTAAAACGAATGCTTTTCCCCATGAAGTAATCTAACAATATGTACGCCGCCATATTGTCTATTTCAAATATAATCCAAAGATTCTCTATTGACAAGATATTCGAGTGATGGCTCTAACAATGGAAATGCATGTCCTCAAAAATGGAAGGCATACGGGAGGAGGCGAGTTCATGTGGGACCATTCTAGCCAATGAGAAAGCAGATACGTGTGATCAAGGCCATCTCAATTTAAAAGTAGTGAATTTTCTTCATCGGCTGTTTTGATACCGACTCATAGGAATCCCCAACCAGTTGACTACTTTTAAAATGGTGGAAGCCCCCAATTGCTGTGTCCATTCTAAAATGGGTTATGTCCGTGAGTCCTCTCTCTATTAGTGTTGTCATGATACCACATTTTTGACTTCGATACCAGGTTTAGAATCATGATACTCGATACCAAAACGGTACTCAATACAGAATTATATCATGGCAAAAAAGTATATGCGTATTAGCTAAAGTCACAGAATAACCACTGGGCTTCATTTTTAAAAACATTGAACATGTTGATAACTGGTAGAACAAATAAAAAAAATTACTTTTTTTTTGTTGTCACATATACATGGTTAGCAGATGTTAATGCGAGTGTAGCGAAATGCGTGTGCTTCTAGTTCCGACAATGCAGTAATAACCAACGAGTAATCTAACCTAACAATTCCACAACTACTACCTTATACACACAAGTGTAAAGGGATAAAGAATATGTACATAAAGATATATGAATGAGTGATGGTACATCACTCATTAGATGATAGATGATATAGAGTACAGTATATACATATGAGATGAGTAATGTAGGGTATGTAAACATTATATTAAGTGGCATTGTTTAAAGTGGCTAGTGATACATTTTTACATACATTTCCATCAATTCCCATTATTAAAGTGGCTGGAGTTGAGTCAGTATGTTGGCAGCGGCCACTAAATGTTAGTGGTGGCTGTTTAACAGTCTGATGGCCTTGAGATAGAAGCTGTTTTTCAGTCTCTCGGTCCCAGCTTTGATGCACCTGTACTGACCTACCTTCTGGATGGTAGCGGGGTGAACAGACATTGGCTCGGGTGGTTGTTGTCCTTGATGATCTTAATTCTATACTGAACAGAAATATCAACGCAACAATTTCAGATTTTACTGAGTTACGATTAATAAAAGGAAATCGGTTAATTAAAATAAATTTAATAGGCCCTAATCTATGGATTTTACATGACTGGGAATACAGACATGCATATGTTGGTCACAGATACCTTAAAAAGGGTAGGGGCGTGGACCAGAACCAGTCACAATCTAGTGTGACCAGCATTTGCCTCAAGCAGTGCGACACATCTCCTTTGCCGAGTTGATTAGGTTGTTTATTGTTGACTGTGGGATGTTCCACTCTTCAATGGCTGTGCGAAGTTGCTGGATATTGGCAGGAACTGGACCACGCTGTCGTAAATGCCGATCCAGAGCATCCCCAAACATGCCCAATGGATGGCATGTCTGGTGAGAATGCAGGCCATGGAAGAACTGGGATATTTTCAGCTTCCAGGAGTTGTGTACAGATCCTTGTGACATGGGGCCGTGCATTAACATGTTGAAACATGAGGTGATTGTGGCGGATGAATGGCACTAAAATGGCCCTCATGATCTTATCACGGTATCTCTATGCGTTCAAATTGCCATCAGTAAAATGCAATTGTGTTTGTTGTCCGTAGTTTATGCCTGCCCATACCATAACCTTAAAGCCACCATGGGGCACTCTGTTCACAAAGTTGACATCTGCAAACCACACGACGCCATACACGTCGTCTGCGATTGTGAGACTGGTTGGACGTACTGCCAAATTCACTCAAATGAAGTTTGAGGAGGCTTATGGTAGAGAAATTTACATTTAATTCTCTGGCGAAAGCTCTGATGGACATTTCTGCAGTTAACATGTCGGCATGTCGACGTGGTTTGCAGATGTCAACTTTGTGAACAGAGTGCCCCATGGTGGCTTTAAGGTTAGGGTATGGGCAGGCATAAGCTACGGACAACAAACACAATTGCATTTTACTGATGGCAATTTGAACGCATAGAGATACCGTGATAAGATCATGAGGGCCATTTTAGTGCCATTCATCCGCCACAATAACCTCATGTTTCAACATGTTAATGCACGGTCACAAGGATCTGTACACAACTCCTGGAAGCTGAAAATATCCCAGTTCTTCCATTGCACGCACCCTCAACTTGAGACATTTGTGGGGTTGTTACAAAAAAGCACTATTTAGAGTGACCTTACATTGTCCCCAGCGCAAGGTGCACCTGTGTAATGATCATGCTGTTTAATCAACTTCTTGATATGCCACACCTGTCAGGTGGATGGATTATCTTGGCAAAGGAGAAATGCTCACTAACAGAAATGTAAACAAATTTGAGCAGATTTGAGAGAAATATGCTTTTTCTGGCAATGGAACATTTTGGGCATTTTTTATTTCAGCTCATGAAACATGGGACTAACACTTTTCATGTTGCGTTTATATTTTTGTTCACTGTATATTACATTTCTTCCAAAAAATAAAACACCATGTTAAATATCAGAAGAATACATATTTTCTCCTTATGCAAAACTCTATCTGAGACTCGCAGCTCGCACTGTCAGCTGCATGCACAAGTAGCCTGGCTAGCTACTGCCCCCTAAAGAAAGATTCAGACAAATTACTGGACAGACTCAACCCTCCCAATTTGAATATGACGTCTGACACATTTGACAGAAGTACCGAAAGAAAGACATAAATCTAGTACCAAACCATTTTTCGTGTTCTAGTATCTGAAAAGTACTGACGGTTTTGTATACCGTGCAACACTAATCTCTGACAAGCATTATTCCTATGTAAAGTTACATTTTTCAAAGTTGCCGAAATGCCATGTGCGTCAACTTATATCATTGCATTCGTAACAACCTAACCATTATTAAACTTCTATTCAATCAAATAAGCCTCTCGTAACCAATTAGCAGTTCAATTTCTTGTTGGCCAAATTCGACACTCATTAACCTCCATTCTCTTCGTGGGCTTATTGTGGTGGACAAATTTTGGGCGGATTAAAACCTCTCACTTCGCCTCTTCGTCGTTCTCTCATTCATTGAGATGGGTGGGTCCACTCCAAAGTGCAGAATGTCATGATGACACTCGCCTGTCTTGAGCTGTAAGACAATCTGTAGCTATGTATTTAGACTTGTGAAATGGGGTTTCTGCATCGATGCATTTACATGACACTACAACATTGTGTGGCAGCCATGTTAGCTCCCCATTAACCTAACGTAGCAGGCGTAAAAGAAACACCTGAAACTAAATGTCGAGAGGTTCTCTTCTGCACTGTTCAACCAATCCAGTAAATGTGGAGGAGGCGTTTTAATATGGAGTGTCGCCTTGTTTACGTCCAGAAGTCGCGTCACAGGCTCTTATTCCGGTTTTCAGGGGAAATGGAACATCCGGTTGTTGGGGACTCGGCAGGGGCCAACTCCCAATTACATGGGGAATATTAATGAAAATACTATACAACTGAGTGTCTAGACTGAGCATTATGATGTAAATGACACTATAACACTCTAAAGGAGCCAGTGTTAGCTAAATTGCTAACTAGCTATTAGTCTTGTGCCATGAGACAAACTTGAACATCTACTGGCCAGCAATCTAGCTAGCCAGCTGCATCATTTCAATAATGATGATGTGGGGGATTTCCACTTATTTTTCTGGTTCAACTGGTACGTGTTAGCTTTCCAGTTGCATGTAGGCCTACATCTGACATGGAGTTTCTACAGATAAATACAGTATGTAGTCAGGGAAGTGGATTCTAGAATAGAGCGAAAATGTTATCTGTAATTTCATGTTGCTCCTTCACACCAGATGTTTGAACCTCATTGTAAGATATCATGATTCCACTTCCACAGATTGACGGTGGCCTTCAGCAATGTCACGTTTCTTTGCCACCGGGTCCGACAGCGAGTCTGAATCCTCCTCGTCGGCGGACGAGATCACCCCTAAAGCACCTGGAACTACTTTCACCAAGCAGTCAGTACTACTTTCTCTCGTCAAAACCTCAGTCACATTAATGTTTGTTTCTACAGCTCTCTCACTTTTCCACATTTGGTCCCTGTAGGTCATTGCTACTTAGTGACGATGAGGAGGACACCAAGAGAGTGGTGCGCAGTGCCAAGGACAAGAGGTCAGTCATTTACTCTACTTCATAATCCAAAGAACCGACTTAGCCTTGTCGCTGATCTAGTTGTGCTGTACAGCCAGCTCTTATGGTAGTTATTATGCCCGTTGGCTATCAACCATCATAGAAGTTGGCAATACAGCATAGGCATAACTAGGGTTGCAAAGGGTCGGAAACTTTCTTGGAAATTTTCCATGGGAAGTTAAGCCCGGGTGACAGCTTTGCTCACACTTGGCATTCTCTCAACCAGCTTCATGAGGTAGTCACCTGGAATGCATTTCAATTAACTGGTGTACCTTGTTAAAAGTTAATTTGTGGCATTTCTTAATGTGTTTGTGCCAATCAGTTGTGTTGTGACATGGTAGGGGTGGTATACAGAAGATAGCCCTATTTGGTATAATCCCGAGTCCATATTATGGCAAGAACAGCTCAACTAAGCAAAGAGAAATGACAGTCTATCATTACTTTTAAGACATGAAGGTCAGTCAATGCGGAAGATTTCAAGACCGTTGATTTATTTAGAATTCAAGGCACACTTAATTAGCATGGCTACCACAGCATTCTGCAGCGATATCCCATCTGGTTTGCACTTAGTCCCACTATCATTTGTTTTGCTGTCTTTACTATTATTCTACAATGTAGAAAATTGTAAAAATAAAAACCCTTGAATGAGTAGGTGTGTCGTAACTTTTGACTGGTACTGTATCTGGGACCAGACTAGTGTCCCTTGACTGGACTGCCTTAGACAGTATGCCTGCCCTGGACTATGCCATCTAACCAATTCTTATATCACAGGTTTGAGGAGCTGACAAACCTGATCAAGACGATCCGCAACGCCATGAAGATCCGAGACATGTCCAAGTGTCTGGAGGAGTTTGAGCAGCTATGTCGAGCGTTCCTCAAAAGCAAGACTATAGTGGACAAGGAAGGGGTGCCCCCCTTCTACATCCGTCTTCTGGCTGACCTGGAAGACTATTTGAATCAGGTGAACCTCCGCAGTTCACACTTTTTCTGCATGTGAAACTGCTCGAATGTCAGCCTGTGACATCTTGGGACTATAAGGTTCTAGCGAAAAGCAGATTTCTGAGATATTGAACATCAGTTTTTAGATCTCAGAATTGTTTGGTAGTGGATTTCTTTCATAGCCCATTTAAGGGTCTCGCCTTAAAGGTACCTAAAGGGCAGAGTATCAAAGTCCTGAGACATTTTGTAAATCCGTTTTTTGGGAGGGGGGGTGCAACTAGGGCTGTGGCGGTCACAAAATTGTCAGCCGGTGATTGTCAAGCAAATACAGTTGAAATAGTCTGAAGTTTACATATACCTTAACCAAATACATTTAATACAGTTGAAATAGTCTGACGTTTACATATACCTTAACCAAATACATTTAAACTCAGTTTTTCACAATTCCTGACATTTAATCCTGGTAAAAAATTCCCTGTCTTAGGTCAGTAACTTCCTTACTGATGTCTTGATGTTGCTTCAATATAGCCACACAATTTTCTTTCCTCGTGGTGCCATCTATTTTGAGAAGTGCAACAGTCCCTCCTGCAGCAAAGCATCCCCACAACATGGTGCTGCCAGCCCCGTGCTTCACGGTTGGGATGGTGTTCTTTGGCTTGCAAGCCTCACCCCTTTTCCTCCAAACATAACTCGGTAGCTCGGTCATTATGGCCAAAGAGTTCTATTTTTGTTTCATCAGACCAGAGGACATTTCTCCAAAAAGTACGATCTTTGACCCCATGTGCAGTTGCAAACCGTAGTCTGGCTTTTTTATGGCGGTTTTGGAGCAGTGGCTTCTTCCTTGCTGAGTTGCCTTTCAGGTTATGTCGATATAGGACTCGTTTTACTGTGGATATAGATACTTTTGTACCTGTTTCTGCCAGAGCTTGGGGGAGCCTAATTACCGCGACTAAACGGTCATGTGGAATTTGACTGCCTTCGTGACTCGTGACTGCCGTTATGGCGGTAATACGGTCACCGCAACAGCCCTAGGTGTAACCGCAGATAGAACCTTATGGCTTTCAAATGTCAATCTGGGTTCAGCCATGAAGTTCTGACACTTCTGAATTAGACCATTTAAAAAAGAAAAACGTAACATATTAGAACACATCAATTATAGAGTAACACTTTACCAAGATAGTCAGAACACATCTTCAAATACATTAGTAATTGTGTTAACATCATGACAACATTTACTTAAACTTTTTTGTTGTTGTTGCTTGCCAGCCATTATTGCGGACTAGCCTAGATCACGGTTTCCCAAACGTGTTCATGTGGCCCACCATGGATGCACATTTCGGTTTTTGCTCTAGCACTGCACAGCTGATTCAAATAACCAACTCAAGATTTGATTATTTGAATCCATTGTGTAGTGCTAGTAGGAACAAACCAAATGTGGACCCACGGGGGGGTCCATCTGTATTTGTTCTGGCTTGTAATTGGTTCGCACATAGATCCTTACGTTGCCAAGTTCAAATGTTGTATTTGTATGAAAAACCATCTAAAGATCAATTATGTTACTAACACATTTTACAAATATTTCAGAGAGAACCTTGTAGTCCCAAGGTCTTGATCTATTGATGTGAGGTTATCCAAACTATGAAAAAGAGAAAATATGCACAGACGTTATCGATCATTAAGTAATGACCGGAACGCTGTGTTTTATGAAGACACACTCTTAAGACTATCCCTAAAGACGTGATGTTTCTTGTTTCCCTACAGCTTTGGGAGGACAAAGAAGGCAAGAAGAAGATGAACAAGAACAACGCCAAAGCCCTCAGCACCCTGCGGCAGAAGATCCGCAAGTACAACAGGGATTACGAGACGGAAATCACCAGCTATAAGGAGGTGAGGCTTTTCACTACAACAACGCAGGATGGTAGATTCTTAAGAAGCTGTTTAAATAAAAACAGTGCATATAACACTTACCAATAAGGAACGCACATATGAAGCTACATTGAAGAATCTAGATATTCATTATGGCACCATTTTTTTTTAGCATTCAGTGCCTTCAGAAACTATTCACACCACTTGATCTCTTCCATTTTGTATTACAGCCTGAAGTAAAATTGTATTAAATTGAGGTTTTGTCACTGGCCTATACACAATACCCCATAATATCAGTTGTGTTTTTTGAAAATGTTTCAAATGAATGAAAAGCGGTAATGTCTTGAGTCATTAATGCAACAACATTCTAGTACATTTATAAACTGGATTGTGTTTCGGAATTATATCAGTTTTTCAGATTTTTTTTCATCGTTGTTGCGTACAGCTGATTTGATACAGTTCAAACAAAATGCATGGTTAGTCTAGACTACGACTGGAAAAATTTAGGAATTCAAGAGAATATACAGTGCATTCGGAAAGTATTTTTCCACATTTTGTTATGTTACAGCCTTGTTCTAAAATTGACTAAATCTACACACAAAGCCCCATAATGAAAAGCAGAAACAGGTTTTTCAATATTTTTGAAAATGTATAAAAAATAGACTGAAATATCACATTTACCGAAGTATTCAGACGCTTTACTTTGTTTAATCATTTTTGGCAGCGTTTACAGCCTAACGTTTTCTTGGGTACGACACTGCAAGCTTGGCGCACCTGTATTTGGGGAGTTTCTCCCATTCCTTTCTGCAGATCCCATCAAGCGCTGTCAGGTTGGATGGGGAGCGTTGCTGCACAGTTATTTTCAGGTCTTTCCAGAGATGTTCGATTGGGTTCAAGTCTGGGCTCTGCCAGGCCCACTCAAGGACTTTCAGACTTGTCCCGAAGCCACTCCTGCGTTGTCTTGGCTGTGTGCATAGGGTGATTGTCCTGTTAGGTGAACCTACGCCCCAGCTCAAGGTCCTGAGTACTCTGGAGCAGGTTTTCATCAAGGATCTCTCTGTACTTTGCTCTGTTCATCTTTGCCTCGGTCCTTCTATTTGTATTTATTATGGATCCCCATTAGCTGCTGCTATTTTTATTTTTTTATTCACCTTTATTTAACCAGGTTAGACAGTTGAGAACAAGTTCTCATGTACAACTGCGACCTGGCCAAGATAAAGTGTGACAACAGAGTTACACATGGGATGAACAAATGTACAGTCAATAACACAATAGAAAAGTCTGTATACAGTGTGTGCAAATGCAGTAAGGCAATAAATAGGCCATAGTGGCGAAGTAATTACCATTTAGCAATTTACACTGGAGTGATATATGTGCAGATTAGGATGTAGAAGTGCTGGTGTGTAAAAGAGCAGAAAAACAAATATAGGGATGAGGTAGTTGGTTGGATGGGCTATTTACAGATGGGCTGTGTACAGCTGCAGCAATCGGTAAGCTGCTCTGACAGCTGACGCTTAAAGTTAGTGAGGGAGATACGTCTCGTTCCAGTTATTGGCAGCAGAGAACTGGAAGGAAAGGCGCCCAAAGAGGTGTTGGCTTTGGGGATGACCAGTGAAATTTACCTGCTGCGGCGTGTGCTACGGCTGGGTGTTGCTATGGTGACCAGTAAGCTGAGATAGGATAGGACCAGCCAAGCAGTGGTGGGTAGTATATGTGGCTTTGGTGACAAAACGGATGGCACTGTGATAGACTGCATCCAATTTGCTGAGTAGAGTGTTGGAGGCTAGTTTGTAAACATCGCCGAAGTCAAGGATCTGTAGGATAGTCAGTTTTACGAGGGTAAGTTTGGTAAGGAGGCTTTGTTGCAAAATAGGAAGCCAATTCTAGATTTAACATTAGATTGGAGATGCTTAATGTGAGTCTGGATGGAGAGTTTACAGTCTAGCCAGACACCTAGGTATTTATAGTTGTCCACATACTCAAAGTCAGAACCGTCCACAGTAGTGATGCTAGGCGGGCGGGTGCAGGCAGCGATCGGTTGAAGAGCATACATTTCGTTTTACTAGCATTTAAGAGCAGTTGGAGGCCATGGAAGGAGTGTTGAAGCTCGTTTTGGAGGTTTGTTAACAGTGTCCAAAGAAGGACCAGATGTATACAGAATGGTGTCATCTGCGTAGAGATGGATCAAATAATCACCAGCAGTAAGAGTGACATCATTGATATATACAGAGATTGAGGGCCCGAGAATTGAACCCTGTGGCACCCCCATAGAGACTGCCAGAGGTCGGAACAACAGGCCCTCTGATTTGACACACTGAACTCTATCAGAGAAGTAGTTAGTGAACCAAGCGAGGCAGTCATTTGAGATACAAAGGCTGCTGAGTCTACCGATAAGAATACGGTGATTGGCAGAGTCGAAAGCCTTGGCCAGGTCGATGAATACGGCTGCACAGTATTGTCTCTTAACGATGGCGGTTGTATCGTTTAGGACCTTGAGCGTGGCTGAGGTGTATCCGTGACCAGCTCGGAAACCAGATTGCATAGCGAAGGTACGGTGGGACTCGAAATGTCGGTGATCTGTTCACTTGGCTTTCAAAGACTTTAGAAAGGCAGGGCAGGATGGATATAGGTCTGTAACAGTTTGGGTCTAGAGTCTCCCCTTTGAAGAGGGGGATGACTGCGGCTGCTTTCCAATCTATGGGAATCTCAGATGATACGAAAGAGGTTGAACAGACTATTAATAGGGGTTGCAACAATGTCAGCGTATAATTTTAGGAAGAGGGTACAGATTGGCCCAGTTGATTGTGTAGGGATCCAGATTTTGCAGCTCTTTCAGAACATCAGCTGTCTGGATTTGGGTGAAGAAGAAGCAGAGGGGGAGGCTTGGGCCAGTTGCTGCGGGGGGTGCAGAGCTCTTGGCCGGGGTTGGGATAGCCAGGTGGAAAGCATGGTCAGCCGTAGAGAAATGCTTATTGAAATTATCTGTGATTTATCAGTGGTGACAGTGTTTCCTAGTCTCAGTGCATTGGGCAGCTGGGAGGAGGTACTCTTATTCTCCATGGACTTTACAGTGTCCCAAAACTTTTTGGAATTGGTGCTGCTGGATGCACATTTCTGTTTGAAAAAGCTAGCTTTTGCTTTCCTAACTGACTGTGTGTATTGGTTCCTGACTTCACCGAAAAGTTGCATATCGCGGGGGTTATTTGATGCTAGTGCAGTCCGCCACAGTGTTTTTGTGCCGGTCAAGGGCATTCAGTCTGGAGAGAACCAAGGGCTATATCTGTTCTCCTACATTTTTTGAAAGTTGGATGCTTATTTAAGATGGTGAGGAAAGCACTTTTAAAGAATAACCAGGCATCCTCTACAGACGGGATGAGGTCAATATCCTTCCAGGATCCCCGAGCCAGGTCGATTAGAATGGCCTGCTCGCAGAAGTGTTTTAGGGAGAGAGGGAGCGTTTGACAATGATGAGGGGTGGCCGTTTGACCGCGGACCCATAATGGACGCAGGCAGTGATCGCTGAGATGCTGGTTGAAAACATTTAGAGGGCAAGTTGGTCAGGGTGATATCTATGAGGGTGCCTATGTTTATGGATTTGGGGTTGTATCTGCTAGGCTCTTTGATAATTTGTGTGAGATTGAGGGCATCTAGCTTAGATTGTTGGACGGCCGGTGTGTTAAGGGGTATTGTGAGTAGATGAGGAAACTATTTAATTTGTTTTAGAATAAGGCCATAATGTAACAAAATGTGGGGAAAGTCCTGAATACTTTCCTTTAATGCGCTGTAGATTATAATGGCTTTTCATGACAATTATGCTGGCATACACTACGCAGTCTGAAGTACCTCCTGCACGCATAAATTCAATCAGACATCCCCCTTGTGATTTCAACTTAATAATGAACCTTTCCCAAGATACTCCGAGCCAGGGTGAGGCGCTTAGTTCCTACTAATGGCCCACTGACATAATGGCAATCTTACCTTTCTCCCTCCCATTCAGAACCCAATG
This sequence comes from Salvelinus alpinus, assembly GCF_045679555.1. Classification (NCBI taxonomy): domain Eukaryota; kingdom Metazoa; phylum Chordata; class Actinopteri; order Salmoniformes; family Salmonidae; genus Salvelinus; species Salvelinus alpinus. The sequence continues at coordinate 4,199,050 of NC_092102.1, forward strand.
GCGTCAGCGGATGAGGAGGAGGAGGAGGAGGAGAAATATGAGGCTGACTCGGGTGAGTTTCCTACCACACCTTTTCAATACACCTCGAGCTATGCCTACAGTAAATACCAGTAATGGAAGACTCAAGTCTGCTTTTGTTAGAGCCAGAACCGACCGTAGGGCATGAGACTACCTCCTGTTTCGGTATAATGAGGCAGCTTGATGTACTAGTACACCCCCTGGACAGAACACAAATCTATTGCAAAGCCTTAAGGCGTCGGCATGCTTCTTTTCAGCTGGCGGCTAGCCGAAGTCGGCTAGGCGACCTGAATAAGTGTGCTTACATACTCCCTTAAGACATTCTCTTGAGAAACGAGAAAAAAGCTGCCATAGTACTGTGTCCATTTAGAGAAGTTGTAGCCAGTATACATTTCCTCAAGAAATCTCATTTTAATTTTGACGTTTTCCTGGGGAGATCTTAGTCGCACAATTTTACATCCAACTAAGATGTTTGTTGCAGTATTTCTCAATGAAAACAATGTGCATTAAAACGAGTAGTCTCTCATTGAATGACAAAGCCTTTACTGAAGACTCCCTACTGTTGACCAATCACTGACGAAGGGGCGTAAACTTGGGCTACCGACTTCACCTTGCCGCAAGGAAAAATGTGTGCCCAAATAACTTAAACCCGTACCGGTATCCAAAACAAACGTCACAAAATGTTGTCATAATATATGCACAAACGCTTCCGAACTGTTTTGGCTGAGAAGCATGCGGACTACTTTACCCCAAATAATTTCCTTAATGCTGAGTGACAAGCAGAGAGGCATTGGGCCCATTTTTGGAGTGGTATGATTTGACTAGGGATCAAATCCCCAACTTTACAATCGCAGTGCACCATTGATACATGAATTCTATGGCCTAGCCACTGTTTTAGCTGCAGTTTTCTTTCTAACCACCTTGGTGTCTGTAGGGTCGTCGTCAGATAGCGACGAAGTGCCGGGAGTTGCCAAGAGCTTCCTGAAGAAGAAACCGGCTGCCGAGGTGGCAGCGCCTCCGCCGGACCCCAGCAAGTTCCTGAAGGCAGCGGCGGTAAGAGGATGATGCCCGGAGTGGCTCTATTGCAGTGCGCAGTTATTGGCAAGCAGACTCACTTGAAAATTCTGAAAAATTGGGTGTAGTAAGCCAGAAATGTGACATTTCTCTGTTTTGGCTGAGGGGCTGCCGAAACATAAAGCACTAGCATTCTCCCTACCAAGCCCTCTCCCGCCGACAGTCAATCTTTGTTATTGTCCACCATTTCATATAACTTGTGTGTGTAATGACCGTGTACATTGTCTTCAACAGGACAAGGAGGCTTCCAGCAGCAGTGATGAGGATGACGAGGACTGGGACTCGGACACCGCGGAAAGTGGCAGTGGTAGTGAAGACGAAGAGGGCAAGAATGCCTCCATGGCCCAAATCTTCCTGAAGAAGTCAGTCCCTTTCCCTGTTCTTTTCACTACAACATCCTTTGTACCTCACGCGTTAGACTCAATCCACAATCATTCTGTCCCATCACTGCCTGTGTAACTGAACATTGCTCTAATTCTAAACATCCTGCCTCTTGCTTTCATTCAGTAGCTCTCACTCTATGTAAAACCATGCTCTCTAGAGTAGGGGTCAGCAACAGGTGGTATGCGGGCCATATTCAGGCCCGTGATTTCTGTTCTGGGAAGAAATCAGCCGACAACAGAATCTAGTTGCCTACCGCTGCTCTAGAGACGCTTGTCTCTAAAAAGTTTTAGACACTGTCTGACTAATGTATTTACAACACCCCATTCTGTCTCGCCAGGCCCGGTAGTGAGGCAGAGCGACACACCAGCGAGAAGAAAAAGGAGGATAGGAAGAAGAGACACAGGCGGAAGGAGCGCCTGGAGGAAGAGGCAGAGGAAGAGGCCCAAGAGGAGGGTGAAGGCGAATGGGAGAAGGTGAAGGGAGGCGTGCCCCTTGTCAAGGTGGGTGATCAAGTCGTGGCATGACAATACAAAGAGTATCCTCACTACACTTATCTGTATATATGGTTTGTATTCATTAGGCACCAAATGTAAGAAAACTGATTGAAACGGAGAGCGACCACTTGGACTTTACCAACAAACGCTACTTTTCATTTTCCATTGCAAAATGTTCGAAAGCATTTTCTGTTGCGTGCCCAAATGAACACGACCCAATGGTCCCATAGACTTGGGCCCAGAGACATAACGCTTCTGAGTAGAAGTGCTGCTAATCTAGGATCAAGTCTATAGATTGTAATGAATAGACAGAGGGGACCTGATCCTAGATTAGCACTCCTACTCTGAGACACTTTTTTTTTTATACAGACCCAAACCTGCCAGAGGATGTGTGTTGTGTGCTAATTGCTTCTCCCGGCAGGAGAAGCTTCAGATGTTTGCCAAAGGAACAGAGATCAACACAACAGTTGTGGTGAAGAAACTCAATGAGATCCTGCAGGCCCGTGGAAAGAAGGGAACAGACAGGTACAACTCATTTGACCACATTTACATATGCTCTGTCCCAAAATTAGCCCCTAGTCACTTCTCGTTGGCCCTTTGTAGATCTAAAATCCAGGCTGATGGACACAATATGGTATCGGTTCTTCTTAAGACAAAGTTTTTTTGCCTTTCACTGATATAGCACTTTGTCTACAAGGGGACATCCCGTAGGGTTTGGGGGTTTCTTTTGCGACCAGACAAAAAAAATTGAGTTAAAGCCCTAGCCGATATGACACCAACGCCTGAAAAGACTCAAAAACTAACCTAACGCTGTTCCTACACCCCCTGTTCTGTCTACCACCACGTCTACCTTCTGCTCTGTTCAGAGCGGCCCAGATTGAACTCCTCCACGCTCTGGCCAACATCTCCAACGAGAACAACCTGGGTGAGGGCATCCTGGTCAAGATCAAGTTCAACATCATCGCCTCCCTGTACGACTACAACCCCAACCTGGCCGCCTTCATGAAGGTCAGATGCACTGCTGTTAAATGATCATTTGTTAAATGACTTATTGCCAAATGCTAAAACCTTCCTGTTTTTAGTACCACCCATCTGCCTCCTCCATGGATGTGTGGCTATGCTAACGGGACAGGAAGACTTTTCGCCGTTGTCTTATGCGGTTGAGCCTCTTAATTCAGCCACCTCTATGAAAGGATTCCTCATTTGGAGAGAGAGAAAAAACGAAATTTTCTGAGAATCCTGCAATAATGGCTATTCTATCCCTTTTTAATATTGCCCCAATAGTAGTTGGGGGTTAAACGAGTACAACTTGAACTTATTGGACAAGTTCAAGTTGTACTTTGCCCATTTTTAGAAATGTCTCCTCAGAATCGCAATTCACAGTGCCTTGCAAAAGTATTTAACCCCCTTGGCATTTTTCCTATTTTGTTGCATTACAAGCCACTGTATTCACCAAGTACATTAACAAGGAATTTGTTCTGGCAAAATGGTGCTGACGGCCATAAACTCCCGTGTACAGCCCGGATTCTCCTGTATTTGTCCCTGAGCGTGACCCCAATTCCCGCTAATATTCTCCTCATCCCCTTTACCTGTTCCGCACAACCCCTCTCCCAGGCTGACATGTGGAAGACGTGTCTGGACTGCATTGACGAGCTGCTGGACATCCTCTTTAACAACAACAACATATTTATCGGCGAGAACATTGCAGAGGACAGTGAGAACCTGGCCATAGCCGACGCTCAGGTAATTTTCAAACTCTTAACGATAGGTTGATTGAATTTCTTAGAGAATTATTGATTGGTTGGTTACATTTATTTGAACTACTCCAAACAAGAAGTTCCCTCACAGGAAATTAGAGCTCTAATATAATTTCAACATAAATAAATACGTAAACAATCAAGAACAAGCAGTATGTACATTAGAAAAACCTTTCAAATATAACAAGCTTTTATTTATTTCCATGTTGGTCCTTTTGGCAAGAATAGGCAGGCATGGCAAGAATGACAATACGCTTCATGTGATAGGCTACAGTTTTGAAGTAGATTGTCCAACTAAAGTCAGTTTTTCTAACTTCCTCAGCCATTCAGGGTGCGCGGCTGCATTCTGACCTTGGTGGAGAGGATGGATGAGGAATTCACCAAGATCATGCAGAACACTGACCCCCACTCTCAAGGTGAGGCCCATTTTGGATCCACATCCCCCTTTTCACATTAGAGGTCACTTGTGCGTTTGTCAAGGACTAAATTGATACTCACTCACTATAGACACGTATGAAGTAAAATTATTGATAGAGTAGACGGCAATAAAATTCCTATGAACCTGTACACCACAAATTATTGGGATCACTTTTTTTACCTATAAAAACCCCATACCCATAATTAGTGTGTTTCCTTACCACTGCAGTTTGAGCTGATCTTTCACACTCCCTTGCGATCGTACATGATCATTCAATCACTCACTCCATCTCCCCCAGAGTATGTGGACAACCTGAAGGATGAGGGGCGTGTGTGCGGCATCATCGACCGCCTGCTGGGCTACCTGGAGACCAAGGGGAGCACGGAGGAGGTGTGCCGTGTCTACCTACGCCGCATCATGCACACCTACTATAAGTTTGACTACAAGGCTCACCGCCGCGCACTGGGCCTCCAGGGAGAGACCAAGGTAAGGAAACGGACATAGATTGACATCCTTGTCATGGGTACATTAAATATGGCAGCCGGTCCACACATCCTAGAACTCTAATGGTAATGTCTGTTTTAGTCATTCTATTTCTATGGACCCCAAGGCTGCATCTCAATTGTTTAAAATTACTTCATCTCTTTCTCGTTTGAAATTTCTGGATAGGAAAGGTGTAAGCAATATGGCAGATACTCACTAGGATTTTTTGTTGTTGAATATATATATATATATATTTTTATATATACATATTTATATACATTTGTAATGAAAATTACAACAATACTCAATGAACACTTGAACTTCATATAATACATAAATATAATTAATTTAATCTCAAATAAATAATGAAACATGTTCAATTTGGTTTAAAATAATGCAAAAACAAAGTGTTGAAGAAAGTGAAAGTATGAGCCATGTAAAAAAGCTGAAGTTTAAGTTCCTTGCTCAGATCATATGAAAGCTGCTGGTTCCTTTTAACATGAGTCTTCAATATTCCCAGTTAACCTCTGGTAGCGTCCCACCTCTTCAACAGCCAGTGAAAGTGCAGGGCGCCAAATTCAAAACAACAGAAATCCCATAATTAAAATTCCTCAAACATACATGTATTTTACACCATTTTAAAGATACACTTGTTGTAAATCCAGTCACAGTGTCCGATTTCAAAAAGGCTTTACGACGAAAGCAAACCAAACGATTATGTTAGGTGAGTGCCTATTCACAGAATAACACAGAAATATAGATAAAATGAATCACTAACCTTTGATCTTCTTCAGATGACACTCATAGGACTTCATGTTACACAATACATGTGTTTTGTTCGATAAAGTTCATATTTATATCCAAAAATCTGAGTTTACATTGGCGCCTTACGTTCAGAAGTCACGAAACATCCTTTGATTTTGCAGAGAGCCACATCAATTTACAGGAATACTCTTCTCCTTAATGCAACCGCTGTGTCAGATTTCAAAAGCTTTACGAAAAAAGCAAACCATACAATAATCTGAGTCAGCGCTCAGAGCCCAATCAAGACACAAATATAGCCGCCATATTATGCAGTCAACAGAAGTCAGAAGTATCATTATAAACATTCACTTACCTTTGATAATCTTCATCAGAATGCACTCCCTGGAATCCCAGTTCCACAATAAATGTTTGTTTTGTCCATCATTTATGTCCAAAGTCCTCCTTGTTGTTCTAGCGTTCAGTACACTTTCCAAACTCACAACGCGCGGGCAGGTCCAGCGGAAAGTACGGACGAAAAGTTTAAAAGGTTATATTACAGTCCGTAAAAACATGACAAACGAAGTATTGAATCAATCTTTAGGATGTTTTTAACATAATTCTTCAATAATGTTTCAACCGGAGTATTCATGTGTCTTCAGAATTGCGATGGAACAGAGCTCGTTCTCACGTGAATGCGCATGGTCACTTCATGGCAGACCTGACTCATTCCTCTCTCCTTCGGCCCCACTGAACAGTAGAGGCATCAGACAAGGTTCTAACGACTGTTGACATCTAGTGGAAGACTTAGGAAGTGCAACATTACCAATATCCCACTATCTTCAATAGGAGCGGAGTTGAAAATCGACCAACCTCAGATTTCACACTTCCTGGTTGGATTTTTTCTCCAGTTTTTGCCTGCCTGATGAGTTCTGTTATACTCACAGACATCGCAACGAGCCAGGCGGCCCTAACTAGTGCATATACTCTGACTCTGCTTGCACTGAACACAAGAGAAGTGACACAATTTCCCTAGTTAATATTGCCTGCTAACATGAATATCATTTAACTTAATATGCAGGTTAAAATAAATATACTTAAGTGACTTGATGTTAAAGGCATTGATGTTTATGGTTAGGTACATTTTGTGCAACGATTGTACTTTTTTGCGAATGCGCTTTAGTTAAATCATCACCGTTTGGCGAAGTTGGAGTAGGCTGTGATTCGATGACAAATTAACAGGCACCCCATTGATTATATGCAACGCAGGACAAGCTAGTTAACCTAGTAATATCATCAACCATGTGTAGTTCGTTTTTTATAAGTTTAATGCTTGCTAGCAGCCTGCCTTGGCTCCTTGCAGCCAGAAATTGCTTTTGATGCTGCACTCGTGTAACAGGTATCAGTATCCACACAATCCACACAGTATCCTTGTGGATTAGAATGTAATTGGTATCCAAAAAGGCAGATTACCGATTTTGGTATGAACTTGACATCGGCCATAATTAATCGACTGACCTCTGAGGGCCCCCTAAATAGTCAATGGAATGCTTTTCATGACTACGGAGTTTTAGTTGGATACAAAATAATTATTATCCATGAGCTAATGTCATAACTCAATGGGAGGTGAGTACAAGGTTGGGTTATCACTCTATCCCTCTCCACCTTTATCTCTATCTCCTCCCTAGTCTGAGCAGGATGCGGAGGAGAGCGAGGGTGAGGACAGCGCCTTCATCATGGACCGCCTGTGCAAGTTCATCTACGCCAAGGACCGCACGGACCGCATCCGCACGTGCGCCATCCTGTGCCACATTTACCACCACGCGCTGCACTCGCGTTGGTACCAGGCCCGTGACCTGATGCTCATGAGCCACCTGCAGGATAATATTCAGCACGCCGACCCACCCGTACAGGTATGAACACGTGAATGTGGGAGCACACAACACAGCACTCAGGATGTCAAGCTGTTCATACAAGCAGGGACACCCTGCTGGGCAACATCCGCAGGGGTGTAAAATACTACTTTAGGTTTTTTGGGGGGTATCTGTACTTTACTTTACTATTTATATTTTTGACCACTTATTTTTACCTCACTGCATTCCTAAAGAAAATTTACTTTTTACTCCATACATTTTTACTGACACACACATTTTGAATTCTTAGCAAGACAGGAAAACTGTCTAATTCACACACTTACCAAGAGAACCTCCCTGGTCATCCCTACTGCCTCTGATCTGGCAGACTCACTTAACACATGCTTCGTTTTGTAAATGATGTCTGAGTGTTGGAGCGTGCCCCTGGCTACTCGTAAATAAAAAATGTAATGATGCCGTCTGGTTGGCTTAATATAAGGAATTTGAAATTATTAAGTGTATTTTAGCGTTTGCATTTACTTTTGAGACTTATGCATATTTAAAACCAATTACTTTGACTGGGTGACTCACTTAAATTGTTTTATGGTATCCTTTATTTTACTCAAGGATGGGTACTTTTTCAGTAGAGATTAATTTACTTACATATTTTCGGATATTAGTATATCAAAAATATGTACGTTTAATCATTGGAATGTGCTACAAAACGAGGCAACGATGCACTTTAGGACCATGCGGATGTCTCCGAGCGGTCGGGTAGACTGGAGTGTTTATCCGACTGGATAAATGTTTATATAAAATAATATTATGTCTTCCCCTCACTTCTAAAACCAAAGTTGCGACCCTGCTAATATCACATACACTTTGCTTTATCTGGGGCTTATTCACCATCTAAGGAAGTGGAAATTCAACTCATTATCTAGATCACTAAATATAATAAACTGCTTGTTAGATTAATTACAACTAACAGTACATTTAATATCCTAAACTTTGCCATGTACTACCCAATGATGTCTATATAGGCCTATGCAATCATCAGAAATGGCCAATACGCGCTTTGCCCGATCCGAATCTCAAAGATCCATACCAGTTTATTTGTTCTAGAAACGGTGCTAAAACACTATTTAGAGTTGAGAAAATAAACAAACACATGTAATACCTACATAAAGCTGAGACCTTCCTTTCCTCAACTGTCACAACAGTAGTTCCTTTCAAAACCGTTCTTTCTCGCGATTGAATTTTGAAAAGTTGCGCAATAAGAACACATTTTCTTTCTCGGTCTACTCGATGTGCTCAGGGGGGAGGGGGTGAGTCGCTCCTGCCAGCGAAACAGGGGCAGGGCAGACACTTTTATTGCAGGGATCAGGATACCCCTGCTTGACCAAATCAAGCTTTTAGCCACCCCAAAAACAGAAAGCCTTGTAAAGTGATCAACTAGAATTTGCAGCTCGTACCGGTGCGACCAAGAAAACATTGAACTTGCACAACCAAGTCAGTCTCAAAATTTGACTAAATTATTTCACTCTGGGGCCCTGCACATAAACTGTGTACACCCACCCACACAGACTGATAGAACTCTGTGTGTGTGACCATGTCTCCCCCTCCAGATCCTGTACAACAGGACCATGGTGCAGCTGGGGATCTGTGCCTTCCGCCAGGGCATGATCAAGGACGCCCACAATGCCCTGCTGGACATCCAGTCGAGTGGCCGTGCCAAGGAACTGCTGGGCCAGGGCCTGCTCATGAGGAACATGCAGGAGAGGAATGCAGAACAGGAGAAGATCGAGAAGAGGCGACAGGTAAGCTACGGCTTGGCTAAGCTTAACTCAGCGGAAGAAACTACTGGTAGACTAAGGCTAGGATAGGTTGAAGCCAGCAAGCAGAACAGTAGAGGTTTGAAAATACACTACAGGTAGCCTAGGCTAGTCAAATGCAGAGCAGAAGAGACGAGCGGTAGGCTAAACCCAGCAGAACAGTTGACAGGTAGGCTAAACCCAGCAGAACAGTTGACAGGTAGGCTAAACCCAGCAGAACAGTTGACAGGTAGGCTAAACCCAGCAGGACAGTTGACAGGTAGGCTAAACCCAGCAGAACAGTTGACAGGTAGGCTAAACCCAGCAGAACAGTTGACAGGTGGGCTAAACCCAGCAGAACAGTTGACAGGTAGGCTAAACCCAGCAGAACAGTTGACAGTTAGGCTAAACCCAGCAGAACAGTTGACAGGTAGGCTACGCTAAACCAAATCAAGCAAAAGACAATGCAGGTATGCTAGGCAAGGATAAACCCAGCCGAGCAGGAACCGATTGAGAAGAGACGACTGGTAGACCAATTTTGGCTAGACAGACAGGTAGGCTACGCTAAACATGTGGGCTAGGCAAAACCCGACCGCGTAGGTTCCGAGCTGTAAAGCCTTTGTCTGGAAAGATTAAATAAAGATTTTCATGTTTGTTTAGGGTGATGCCTGTTTTGACTATTGTACAGTATTACACTGATGCACTACACTGACTGGGGGTTGGTTTACGTGACATTGTTGTCCATCTTGTTCCAGGTGCCCTTCCACATGCACATTAACCTGGAGCTGCTGGAGTGCGTGTACCTGGTGTCTGCCATGCTGCTGGAGATCCCCTACATGGCGGCCCACGAGTTTGACGCCCGCCGCAGGATGATCAGCAAGCAGTTTCACCACCAGCTGAGGGTGGGCGAGAGGCAGCCCCTTCTCGGTACGTACAGTAGACTGGTGACAAAGCAGGGTTGTGTTCATTAGGCCCCAAAATGGAAGAAAACAGACTGAAATGGAGAGGGACTACCTGGACCTTTCCAAAGGTTTTTATAAAGTTTTCCGTTGCGTGCCATAATGAACTCTGCCTAGTTTAGGACCAAAGGGTGGGTGGGCTCAAGTAACTCATGCCTAAAAAAAGAGACAAGACTTAAGACGGGCAAAAAAGGTTGTTTTATTTTGATTGGCCTCAAATATCCAGTAACCCTGAGATATCAACACAGTGATTATTTAGAGATGTTGTGGTGGCCGGGCCGGGCGCCTGCAGGGTGAGTGTCACTTGAAAGGTGTTTCATCCGACACAATGGTGCGGCTGGCTTCTGGGTTAAGCAAGCGTGGCTTGGCATGTCATGTTTCGGAGGACGCACGACTAGACCTTTGCCTCTCCCGAGCCCGTTGGGGAGTTGCAGCGATGAGACAAGATCGTAATCACGAAATTGGGGAGAAAACGGGGGTGAAATGTAGCCGAGCTCTACCGCGCATTACTTAAAGAAGGTAAGCCTATGCAACATTAACCTATTAAAAACAGTAATGTAGCAATGAGGTTTGTACAGTAGGCTTCAGGCCCAATACATTACCGCATATTGGCTTTGCTTCAATTGCCCTACCAATGCATTGTTACTTGTGAGGCACAGCTGAGTGTACATACGTTTAAATCATTTGCTTTTTATTTTACTGGGCAGATGGTGCCTGCATCTGATGGTCAGTGTCAGCGGAGGGAGAGCGCAGCAGACTGAGGGTCCGCCTCTCAACGTCCCTCCGCTGACACTGACCAGAGGGACACCGTCTTCCAGCTGATGGTGAAACTACAGTTGCACCTCATTATTTCACCGTCTTCCAGCTGATGGTGAAACTACAGTTGCACCTCATTATTTCACCGTCTTCCAGCTGATGGTGAAACTACAGTTGCACCTCATTATTTCACCGTCTTCCAGCTGATGGTGAAACTACAGTTGCACCTCATTATTTCTGCCTCATGCACAAATTCATGTTACTCCTATGAACCCTGAAAGTGAAATATTCCTCAGTAGTATAATGACCCAAGCCACTAATAATAACGCAAGCCTATCGATACACTTTCCTACTTCCTTCACATTCATTGCAGTGCTCGTTGTAGCGCGAATGGAAGAAGGAAGAACGTGCATTTTCTGGCTTATAAAAGTGTTGACAGTGTGGAGTAAGAACTTAAACACGAACTCATAAAAACCGCAGCTCTTTGCTGTATTTGTTGAGTCTCTAATCATGGTTTTGAAATCTCGCCGTATCAACTTTGCCGTAGCTTTCTTTTACGCCTGCTATGTTACTGCAGACCCGGTAATCTGAGCCATCCGATTGGCCAGTGGTAGGCCTATAGCGCACTTGATTTGCTTTCCGGGTCCACCAGTAAGGCAAAGTTTGTACCTTCAGATGTATGAAGTGGTTAAAAATCAGAACATTTCGCCTACCTGGCACGCAGGGCAGCTGAATCTGGTGCACCTACCGCCAACAGTGCGAGACGATTACAAAAAAATTACACCGAAAGGCTTTTTTTTTTACTGAAATGTTTGGCGATCGACTAAATGCCTTGGAGATGGGCCAGTCGATCTCAATTGACCGGTTGGTGACCACTAGTGTAGTTTATACTCCAAAATGAAACACATTCAAATATTCGCCTTTGAGTGGGGACTGTTATTATGCTAACTGCTACGCTGCGTTCTATCCACTAGTCTGGGAGAGAACATTTAGCCTAGGTGACGCTGTTGGTAAATTGCTTGGGTAGGGCGGCGGTATCTTATACTGTTTGATTTTGAATAGCCCAGTAAAGTTTTTATTTGTAATAATTAATAGGCTGACAGTACCTTTAGGTACAGATTCTCACCACTGTGCGTTTCCATATCCTCTCTCCTTCATTCTTTTCTTGAGCGTGCAGAGATGGGGGGGGGGGGGGCTGTCAACACTTTAGCAAATGTTTTGTTGTGAAAACATGTTGCTATCGACGTTCCCGAACAGATTTCACTTGGGTTTCCCCATTTTAAGCTGCAGGAACATGATTGGAGAGCCCATGGCCTACAGAGTTTGGGCGGGATTTCACCTGTCGCGCAGCGAGTGGCTGCATACTCCTCAAACAGCAGTTGATGCGTGACGTGAAATAAGAGCTCTAATAAGCACAGACATATCTATATACAATCCTGTGTAAAGGCATAGTTTTTAATTTTTATGGTTGCCACTAAAAAAAAGGAGGATCCCACCTGCTACTAGGCTATATTTATTACTCCGCTCCGCTGCTATAAAACCCGAGTTAATCCGGTTTAAAACGAATTGTGGGAAAGTGGTCTCCATTCGCTATTCGAGTGCATACGGATGACATGTCTTTTTTCCCCCTGCCCATTTAATAATGGGCCATTCTAAATCCAATACATTTGACAAGATTACGTTGAGAGTAGTCCGATGGGTGAGAATATGATCACTTGAAGAGAGAACCGCGTGTGCAGCCTGAGTCACGGGGAACCTTTTTTTTTGCTACTTTTTCAAATGGCCCATTAGTCTCATCGTGCAGCCCATATGTTTTGATTTCTACGACATAATAAGGTTTGCATAATTCATAACTGAATTAGCCAAGTAACTCAATCTAGCATATAGAACCTGTTTAAAATTATCTCTTTTCCGCTCAACATTTGCACTTCATATGCACACGCTCCGGACTGGGAAAAATACATGTTCTATTTTATACCGCTAAGTTCAATTATATTATTCCAACTATAAAAGCATATAGAATAAAATAATGGCAGTTTATACCGTTTTAAAAGCATTACAATACGTTCACATATTTCACAACACGCTGTGTGGCCTAAGGCCCCTACTCCACCACTACCACTTCTACAGTACTGAATCCATGTGTATGTATAGTGTGTGTGTGTATATGCATGTGTCTGTGCCTTTGTTTGTTGCTTCACAGTCCCCGCTGTTCCATAGGGTGTTTTTTTATTTGTTTTTAAAATAACTTTTACTGCTTGCGTCAGTGACTTGTGGAATAGAGTTCCATGTAGTCATGGATCTATGTAGTACTGTGTTGACATCCCCAGGAAGTAAATTAGTAAATACACCAATAAGAAACAGTTCTAAACCTTTCTGCCAATAACTAGTTTTCGGGGTTCCCCTCCCCACTCAGACCACTCTCTCTGACCAATTTCTTGCTTGAGAAATTGCTATTTTTCTAAGCTTTTTTTTTTCATCCTTTTTGACCATTTTAATAGAAACAAAATCACAGTAAGGTACTTAATGGTTACCCAGAAATGATTTGATATTGAGATAAAAATGGCTGCATTAGACCTTTTTAAGTTAAGATTGTATTGGTACTTGTCTGTACAGACACAACAATAGACATACAAACACTAAACAAATCCCTCCCTCTCCGTGCATCCTCCAGGACCCCCAGAGAGCATGCGCGAGCACGTGGTGGCGGCCAGCAAGTCCATGAAGATGGGCGACTGGCGCACCTGCCACTCGTTCATCATCAACGAGAAGATGAACAGCAAGGTGTGGGATCTGTTCCCCGAGACACAGTGTGTACGAGAGATGCTCGTCCGGTGAGTTTTTCGAAAATTGACAATAAATAAGGTCTGCATCAACACCCCTCTTGTTCAACTGTCCCTAGTTTGATCAGTAGTCAGTATCAACCAATCTCGGCCTGGAATGGTTTAATAAAATGAATTCAATCAAGATCGTCAAATGGCTAATAAAACACTACCTTTTAGTAGCTTTCTTTAGAAAAATGTAGTTGGTTTTTTCACTATTACTATAATTGGTTATTTCATGACTGAACTAACGTTTCGGCAACCCAGTGCGTCCTTCAGAGGTAGCATTACTGTAACGTTTCCTGATGGTTTGTGGTTGCAGGAAGATCCAGGAGGAGTCTCTGAGGACGTACCTGTTCACCTACAGCAGCGTTTATGACTCCATCAGGTAATAACTTTTAAGACTGTTAGAGGTTGTTTCCCAGCTACAGATTACACCTAGTCTTGGACTAAAAAGCACATTTAGTGGAGATTCTTAACTACTGTAGCCTGGTCCCCGACTTTGTGTTGTATAGCCAACACCAATGACCATGGAGATTACTATAGACTTGTTTCAAAAATAGCCAGCCTTCCAAAATCCCATCTTGTTCACTTGACTATTTAAGTCAGGCGAACTTCACATTTTGGTTTTTGCCAAATTCGGCGTTCACATTTGATTGGCTTTAAGTAGATATCACGTTTCCTTTCAGGAAAGGAATTTTGTTGTCTGGTTTTGTCCGTGTCTCTGTTTTAGTAGCCTGTGTGACATTCGTTTGTATCTAATGCGTGCTAGTTTGTTGCAAGTCGGACATCTTTTTTTGGAACTCCACCCAATGCGAAATGTACCGTATTTTCATTTGAAGGTTGCGTCATTAGATTTGGGGTTGGGTCCCCAGAAATTCTGGTGCAAAAAAAATTGTCCCTGCTGGAAAAAGGTTAAATACCACCGGTTTAGCCTATTTGAGCTTGACTGGCACAGAGCAGTAAAGAACAGAAAGCAGGAGATGAATGTGGGCTGGGTGGAGCAGAGAATTCCACCAAAACAGTGCAAAATGTCCAGTCAGAAAATACTTTCACTCTGTGTTTGTCTTGTTTGTTGGACGCAATGACACTAGCCTATAGCCTAAACATAATTTACGGACACTCCATCTTGTCAATTTTTTTTTTTTAATGTAGCCAATATTCCCTTTTCTCTCCATTCGATAGGCAATGAATATGGCTGAAGGCTACCCTTCATAATTTTATGCATGGCTTTCTCCCGATCAAACAATGCAATGTAACTGAGTAACAGTTATGTGAAGTTCACAGTTCAACAGTTCACACTGCTATGCTTTATCTTGGCCAGGTCGCAGTTGCAAATGAGAACTTGTTCTCAACTAGCCTACCTGGTTAAATAAAGGTGAAAAAAAAAAAAAAACAGTTATGTGAATAACCTAAAAACTTAAGGTAACCAGAGGACTAATAATGAGAGAGAACAAACAATATAGGCTATTTTATTTTACCTTTATTTAACTAGTAGGCAAGTCAGTTAAGAACAAATTCTTATTTTCAATGACGGCCTAGGAACAGGGGGTTAACTGCCTTGTTCAGGGGCAGAACGACAGATTTTTACCTCGTCAGCTCGGGGATTCGATCTAGCAACCTTTACTAGTCCAACGCTCTAACCACTAGGCTACCTATTAGTCCTCTGGTTACCTTATGTTTTTTTAAAAGTTATTTTTAGGTTATTCACAACTTTGAAATGGAACTGTTACATTTTATTGTTTGATCGGGAGAACGCCATGCATAAAACGATGAAGGGTAATTTAATCAAGTTTACGCTTATTAAGAAATAAATGATTAATTCTCCCGGGAAAATCCCTCCATGCGAGGTTAAAAACCAAATGGCCAATAGCCTATCCTCTTACTAGGCCTATCATAAAAGGTTTAAGACAACTTAGTTATGAACAGATAAGCTACTGTTCCCAAATAATCTAGCCTGCACGGGTGTTGTGGCTTTCAAAAAGAACAAGAGAGAAAATCTCTTAATCACAGCCCTATGAGAGAGAAGTAAAGCAATTATACAATTCTGAAAATGGTAGACTGCTTCTATGCAGACAGTGATTTAGGTCTATAATCTAGCTCACCACGACAGCCCGTTCCTCATCAGACAGTCACTGCTCCGTGTGCGCGCCCCACACACACGCCTGTTCTGCCCCTCCACCCGAAAGGAATATCAGAGAAGATTTTTTCCATTGCCTGCACGTAGCCTCTGCCCGGGCTTTCAACATTCTTTCCTCATGATTTGTCTCGCTGCGTTCGATTTCGTGCTATAGCCCAGCTGTCGTTTTTAGATGAGTTTTTGTACAACACATTTTTAATTTGGGGGGGGGCAGCAACGGGGTCGATTAAGCATTGTGCATCACAATGTTTTATGGGTGCATAATCACAATAGGACAATGGTTGACATCACCGTCTAACAAACTCCTTCGCGGAGTAGTCTTCCTTAGGTTATTTCCCCAGGCTTTCAAACTAATGTGAGAAGCCTGGGTTTCCAAGGCGACCATTGGTTATACAGCACAAAATGGTCTGGGACCAGGCTACATCTACTGTGCCTCCTCATATAATTGTCTAACCTGTTTAAAGAATGGATAAATACAATTCAGACATTTCTTCTTCTCCCCCCCTCTTTGTGTGTCAGTATGGAGACGCTGAATGAGATGTTTGAGCTGGAGCTGCCCACAGTGCACAGCATCATCAGCAAGATGATCATCAACGAGGAGCTCATGGTAAAACCCACGGCGTCGGTGATCTCAAAGGGCTGTGCGTTGTCGTGTGTAGATCGTACAGCCCCATAGATTTAATTAAGCTAGATGATATGATGTATGAATATGAAGGTGTAATATGTACATGTCTGTGTCTGAATGGCTTTCTCCTGTGTATCTGTCTGTCCGTGTGTGTCATGTCCCCCCTCACAGGCGTCCCTGGACCAGCCCACCCAGACTGTGGTGATGCACCGCACAGAGCCCACCTCCCTGCAGAACATGGCCCTGCAGCTGGCCGAGAAGCTGGGCGGCCTGGTGGAGAACAATGAGCGCATCTTTGACCTCAAGCAGGGCGTGTATGGTGGCTACTTCAACAGAGGTTAGTGGGGCTGACCCATAGAATGCATGCAGACCTGCCAACCTGCACGCATTTTGCCTATCATACACACATTTTGAGGCCAAAGTACACTATAATGAAAAACTACCTCAACTAGAAGCCTATTTTTGCATATTTTATCACGTTGTTTTTGACTCGACCATCTGAAGTTGATCAGAGGACTTGGCCAATCAGAGGACTTGGGCATCTCTAGCTCTCCAACCCGCCCCAATAGTCATAGTAGTTTTCTCTCAAGCTGGATGGCAGCACTCCACTTTGTCTGTTGATACCGCTGATGTGTGAGGGGGTGGGGCTGTAGGAAAAATGGAGAACCAACTGTTTGCCAAATACATGTTCCAAAATTGTATGTGTTAGTCAAGTACATATCCACTATTTCGTAGTTGGCTCCTTAGCTAAGGCAGTTAGTTGACTAAGCCAGAACACTTTCTTGCCCACACATGCTTTGAACCCGGTAATGGGCGTGGGCGCGTCGACGAGCAAGGAAACGTGCCCGTGTGGCGGAAGTTCAGTGGGCGTCGCTGCGTGGATGGAAACAGACAGGGCTGTTCAGCAAGTTACGTCAGGCCTAATAATCTATGCTAATGAATGAGTTGTTGCTCTGTCCTCTTGATATAGCCGTATGTCACCCAGTAGGCTGCTAATAACGGGATAATAGCCTAGTCAGTTCACCAACGACGACAAGGCATGTTGAATGAATGGTAGGCTAGTAGTCAGACCAAACTTGACATTGTCAGGGATGGAGATCTGAAAAAAGCTACTATAGGTCTAGTTGTTTCATATTACAATGAGCCTACAGTAAGCATCCAGCAAATGCATTTTTCAGAGTTTTGTCCCCAAACAAAATTAAGACGGTTTACGACTATCCACATATTTAATAAGAATGATCGTTACCCCTAAATTGTACCTAAAATAATTGAGACGAGCTCAATTTCATTTAGGATCAAACAGGACTTCTGTGTTGGCGTCATGTTTTTATATAATTTTGGACTGTTTCAGGAAATGGCAGTTACAGGTTTTTCAAAAATGCTAAATGCTCCAACTTCGGACCTCCCCTCTACCCAACCTTAGGCCTACATCAGCACAGCCTTGTCACAAAATCCTAGGGAGAGCCCTGATTTTGTTAATTTGGACGCATGGAGTAGACTGATATGCCTTACACCTACATAGTCCCAACGATCACAAATACTAGCAAACTGATTATGTATCAGTATTTTGTTTAAATATGAAGTATTTTGTTTAAAAATGAAAATTGCCACTATACCACTTACTGAATCCTCTTGGTGCCTTGGGACACGACACAAGGCACCTCATACCACAAGTAACACCGACTGTAAGTGATTTGTTGGGCCCTGTATGTGTGTGTCTCTCACAGATCAGAAAGGTGGCTACCAGCAGAAGCAGGGTGGTTACAACAGAGGTAAGTGTTTCTTCGTACCACTGACCACAATATTATCCTTAGCCAACCTGCATGTTTCTTACTGTAGATGCATCGCAGGAAGCCGCTGTCCTGAATGTTTTAAGTTATCCCCCCCCCCCCGAAATTGAAAGTTAATTATGATGCATGATTTATTGAATGTGTTAAGATGTTTGAGTGTATTGCCTATTTCACAGTACGGGGCCCGGCCAAGCTGTATTGCGATGGCCTGGATACACATCCACTATAAATCCTGGAAGCGTGCTGGAGAGAATGTGAAAATAAAATGTTAAGCTAGCACAATACAAGTATGGCTGGCACGATAGTGTGAAAAAGATATTGGTGTGCATGTGCGCCTGGAGGCAATAGACATATTTTATTTCTCACACGATACATATGTACGGCGCATTCGGAAAGTATTCAGACCCCTTCCCCTTTCACATTTTGTTACATTACAGCCTTATTCTAAAATGGATTCAATATTTTTTCCCCTCGTCAATCTACACACTACCCCATAATGAGCAAGCGAAAAACATGGGAAATTCAATAGATTGGACATGATCCAGGCTGTATCACATCCAGCCGTGATTGGGAGTCCCATAGGGCGGTGCACAATTGGACCGGCGTCGTCCAGGTTTGGCCGGGGTAGGCCGTCATTGTAAATTAGAATTTGTTCTTAATTGACCTGCCTAGTTAAATATAGGTTCAATAAACAACGATAAAAATATGGAAAGGCACACACCTGTCTAAGGTCCCATGGTTGAGGTCGAAGGAATTGTCCATAGAGCTCCAAGACAGGATTGTGTCAAGTCACAGATCTGGAGAAGGGTACTAAAACATTTCTGCAGCATTGAAGAACACAGTGGCCTCCATCATTCGTAAATGGAAGACGTTTGGAACCACCAAGACTCTTCCTAGAGCCGGCTGCCCGGCCAAACTGAGCAATCAGGGGAGAAGGGCCTTGGTCAGGGAGGTGACCAAGAACCCGATGGTCACTGATAGAGCTCCAGAGTTCCTCTGTGGAGATGGGAGAACCTTCCAGAAGGACAACCATCTCTGCAGAACTCAACCAATTGGGCATTTTATGGTACAGTGGCCAGACGGAAGCCACTCCTCTGTAAAAGGCATATGACAGCCCGCTTGGAGTTCGCCAAAAGGCACCTAAAGACTCTCAGACCATTAGAAACGAGATTCTCTGGTCTGATGAAACCAAGATTGAACTCTTTGGCCTTAATGCCAAGCATCCCGTCTAGAGGAAACCTAGCCCCATCCCTACGGTGAAGCATGGTGGTGGAAGCATCATGCTGTGGGGATGTTTTTCAGCGGGAGCGACTGGGAGATCCTTGATGGAAACCTGCTCCAGGGCCTCAGACTGTGGCGAAGCACACAGCCAAGAAAACGCAGGAGTGGCTTCGGGACAAGTCTATGTCCTTGAGTGGACTGAGCCTGGACCTGAACCCGATCGACCATCTCTGAAGAGACCCGAAAATAGCTTAGCAGCAACACTCCCCATCGTACCTGAAAGAGCTTGAGAAGATCTGCAGAGAAGAATGGGAGAAACTCCCAAAATACAGGTGTGCCAAGCTTGTAGCGTTATACCCAAGAAGACTCGAGGTTGTAATCACTGCCAAAGATGCTTCATCAAAGTACTGAGTAAAGGGTCTGAATACTATGATATTGTGTAGATTTTTATTTATTTAACCATTTTAAAATAAGGCTGTAATGTAACAATCTGGGAAAAGTCAAGGGGTCTGAATACTTTGACGGCACTTTATATTTTGTATGATTTTAAAAAAAAAATGTGTTTGTCTACTCCCACGCTCATTGCATGCCACAGCTGTGTTTTCTAAACTGTTTTCACTGTACGGTTTCAGACCAGAGAGGCAGTTACCAACAGAAGCAAGGCGGTTACAACCGAGGTGTTTGAAATAACTGATTGAAATGCATGATTGTCGGAATATTATGAGAGCGACTGTATTTGTCATATTTCAGTGTTTATGTGAGTGAGAAACAAATAGTATATGTATGTAGTCAAATGTTTTTTTTATCCCCTTTGTGTGTGTGTATGCCCAAGACGTGTCACAGCTGTGTGTCTAAACTGTTGTGTGTTTTCAGATGGTCAGAGAGGTGGCTACCAACAGAAGCAGGGAGGTTACAACAGAGGTGCTTATGACCCAATTTATACCTCCTCTATTTTCTAATGGAAGTCTTTTTTTGGGGGGGGGTGTCCTGCTATTTTTAAAGTCACTATCAGTGAGCAGCTGTCCCCTCTGTCTATGAATGATAAGACATCTGGATTTGACCCCAGGTGGCGGCAACAACTATCTTTTTCACGTCTACCTTTTAAAGTGTAATAATTCCATGTAATGTATACCATCACAGTAATATGCGTTGGTTGTCTTTAGGCAGTTCTTCAGAAACATTGGGATACTATAAGTTAGAATTTCTAAGAACACAATGTATTTTTTACTGTACTGTGTACATACTGTGTCATTGTTTTTTTGTGTTTAATACATTTCAGCTTTGGATTGCTCTAGCTAAAACTATGAAACCGAAAGAACATGTATTTGAACCAAATAACGGCTTCTTGCTATGATGAGATTATATTATATTTTTTACCTAAGCCCGCATGCAATGTCTAGTGACAAACACCTAAAGAACACAAATGTATAGACATTATAACTAGTTATAGAAGTGCATAAGTAAGTGGTGAATTATATTGGCCACATTGAATTGTGGATTTGCTCGTGCTTACAGTTTCTGGTTGGTTTCAGATGGCGGTGGTTACCAACAGAGGGGCGGTTACAACCGAGGTGCTTATGAACCATTTTATACCACCTTTATTTTCTCTTATCAATTTTTCTTCGGTTTATTCTAAAAGCCACCTTCAGTAAGCTGCTCTCCCCTTTTTCTCCCGTTCCGCAATGTCCGAGCCTTGGGCACTATTAACAGTAGTCTAGAACCAATGGGATTTCATGCCTACAGAATAAAAATGTAAAAATCTACTTTTTTAAGTACTAACTCCGTTTAATATATACCATTGTAATATATATATATGTTTGGGTATGTTTAGGTAGGTCTAAAGAAACCGGTATTTCAAACCTATTAACTTTATTTTTCTTTTGGGAAAAAATAATTTTCTTTGTGGATCGCTTGAGCTAAAACTCTGAAACAGAATGAACATGTATTTGAATCCAGTAAAAAAAGTACCTTTAAACCTGCATGGAAATAAAAACAACTAACCACTGCATAAGCAGCAATGCAAAAAAAGTCATTTGTAGGTTATACTGGACATGCCTCGCTGATGTTTACCATTTCTGGTTGGTTTCAGATGGAGGCAGTTACCAACAGAGGGGTGGTTACAACCGAGGTGCTTATGAGTTTATGCCACCTTTATCCTATAAATATCCGAATTTTACTTTAGTTTGTTTGTTAAAGCCACAGTCTGTGACCTGCAGTCCCCTCTCATCCTCCCTCCATGCCTGAGCCTTTTGGCTACTCTATCCCCCCCCACACGCGCACACACCATTCTCTCTCGCAGTCTTTCACTTCTGTTCTTCGCACAACTTGTTAGTATTAGCCCACGTATATTGTGATATGTCTAGTCAGCTTATTTTGTCTGGACATTGTAGTGTCACTGTTCTGTTCACATTTTCCTAATTTAATCTCTGAATCGCTTTTTTTTGTCTCCATCTCTGGTCCACTCCACAGACGGAAACAGAGGAGGTGGTGGTGGCTACCAGGGCCAGAACAGGGGAGGCTACCAGGGCGGCGGGGGTTACCAGGGCGGCGGGGGCTACCAGGGCGGCGGGGGCTACCAGGGGGGCGGGGGCTACCAGGGAGGCTACAGGGGGGGCTACAAAGGTGGCTACCAGAACCAGGATAGGAGAGACTACTGAGCCAAAGGAACCTGGTGTAACAGAGCCAGCCAGGCTTCATTCCAAACATCATCTTGGGTTACATCACTTGACATTGCTCCTCTACTACACTATTCTCCAATTGTACCACATTAATCAGCTTTCCCTGCTTGAAAACTGTCAGCTTCCGTATCTATGAATACTTTGTAGTGTAAACTCTCTATTGAATACTCTTTTTGTCGAGTGTGAATGATTTTTCGACTAATTGAGTTTTTAATAATTGTGTATTGACAAGATTACTGCATTTGCATTGTGACAGGTTTTCTTTTGGCAGTGTAGTCGGGGCAGATGTGTCAAGTGACGTTTTTTCCAGTGGTAACCTGCGAAATAAACATTTATTGAATGAATACATGCTTTGACTGATTCTTTATGACCATTGTTACATCAAAAACATTGTCTAGAAATGGTAACGACTACAGCATCTGGTGTATGTACACACATTTTCAGTGATTGCTGCTTGATCTGCTTTAATCTTTTCTGCACACATTAATTGGAGTGGGCCTAGGGATTTCTGGGATAATGGTGCTGTTGGTCATGACGAGCCTTTCAAAGCACTTCATGGCTACAGACGTGAGTGCTACGGGTCGGTCGTCATTTACGCACCACAGGGACTATTGTGGTCTGCTTGAAACATGTTGGTATTACAGATTCAGACAAGGAGAGGTTGAAAATGTCAGTGAAGACTTGCCAGTTGGTCAGCGCATGCTCGGAGAATACGTCCTGGTAATCCGTCTGGCCCTGCGGCCTTATGAATGTTGACCTGTTTTAAAGGTCTTACATCGCCTATTGAGAGTGATCAGTCGCCCGGAACAGCTGATGCTCTCATGCGTGTTTCAGTGTTACTTGCCTTGAAGCAAACAGAAGTAATTTAGCTTGTCTGGTAGGCTTGTGTCCCTGGGCAGCTTGCAGCTGTGCTTCCCTTTTGTAGTCTAATAGTTTGCAAGCCCTGCCACATCCAACGAGCGTCGGAGCCGGTGTGGTCTTTCGATCTTAGTCCTGTATTGACACTTTGCCTGTTTGATGGTTCGTCGGAGGGCATAGCGGGATTTCTTATAAGCTTCCGGGTTAGAGTCCTGCTCCTTGAAAGCAGCACAGTATGGATGCAGGAATTATTTTAGTGGACGAATGTGAGCAAGCCTTTTGAAGTGATTGTCAATCAGATGAAAACATGACTGGTTATGTTAATGCCAGTCCATTTTAAAAGTTAAACGACATCTTTACTATTAGGCCCTGATATCCTATTCAATTATTAGAATTACATGTAGAAACTCCATGTTGAGGTCCCCTCCCCCCAAAAATTGGTATGTTCTGTACCGGCAAATTAAATCTACTTTCACTCCTGAACAGGTGCAAACACGTCAAAGGCTGTTGAATGATGGTGCACACCGTCATGGGGAAACATGTCGTTCAGTACAATCTGTCAAGGAACATAGCAAACTTTGAGGCGAACATAACACACCACTATTCAAGGCAGTTTGGGGTTAATATTTTCCTCTGGGACAGTTAGCGTGGTCTACCTTGGGGCAAAGTCTTTTACCTCCAACTCCTCTAAACAACTATCTGTTTAACACCTGTCCCTTTCTCTCTGCCATTTCTGGGTCATTCTAACATCTGTGGTTTTCCCAGCATCCTCTATGATCTATTGGTCGAGTCAAGTTCCTTCCCGACTACTGTAGTCGGGCATCAAATTGCTATGTCATATGAAGTGGTAGCTGATAAGTTAAACACCTACCTAAGCATTGTGAGTTCCAGCAGGGGTCTGCGATGTTGACAGGCAGGAACGCCACCTTTATTTTGGGTGGTTTCCATTCTCTTGGTCTGGGAAAAGGGGAGAACAGAGGAGAAGTTGGGGTCTGGGGAAAAAGAAGACGGAGTTTATTTCCAATTTTTCCTGAAACTCGAGTTGGTCCAAAATGAGCAGAGAGGAGAAAATACCAGGCTTATACAATATGAATAAAACAAAATATTGCCACAAGTGGTATAGCTACACAAATGGTCTGACATTTTGAATGATTTCCTGTTTTTAAGTTAATCGAGGTCAATGATTTTTATATTGGTTGTCGAGTCAATTATACCTTGTCAATTTGATCAATTAATTAATTTAAAAGTACAAAAATTGATGTAGCAATCACAGATTGCAACTTTGAGCTACATTGTTGGTTAATAACTGGAGTAACAACACTTTGTGAAAAGCTTTTATCTTCATAGAAAAACAGTGAGTAGAAAAAAATGATTTGATTTTTGGATGTCAATTTCATTGGGGTTACTCATCAGCAGAGAAACTAGTGCCGTTTTGTTTTAATGAATTAAAAGCTCTGAAATCTTTCACTCGTCTGTCAGATGGAACTACTACAACCATTGATTTGTAAGGTATTGCAGATGATACTTTGGATCCAATGTGGGCTTGACATTACTACTACAACCATTGATTTGTAAGGTGTTGCCGATGATACTTTGGATCAAACGTGAGCTTGAGACTACTATTGCCATTGATTTTTAAGGTTTTGCCAATGACTTTGGGATCCAACATGGGCTTGACAATTACATTTTGGATCCAACTTGGACTTGACACCAATTATTTGTGCTCTCCGAGGTGAACCTGATGTTTACTCAAGTTAGCCACTCATTAACTAGCTAGTTACCCAATAAATGGTACAACACGTCTGTGTCCACCCCCATAGAACCTCCCTCTAGATTAAATTTGTCAATCGACTGGTGACAGACCGTGTACTCTGGACATACGGTAAGGTTTCCTTTGCTTTTTCTGTCTTGGTCTTTATTAGCGATGGGCACCTATATATATCTTTTATATTGATTTGCATTTTATATAACAAAAAAAAACAAATTTTATCGTATATAGACATTCACATATCAAATTTCACTTGTTTAAATCAACTGTGGCAGTGCAACTAAGATAATACCTCAGACAAATGTAATTCTTACAATTTGTTTGAGTACTACTGTTATACAAAATATGCATATTTCCACTGAGTGACATGCCTAAAAGATCAAATGTTTTTTGTCAATTTAGTGTATTTTCATCCAAATATAAGTTTCAAATCATAACATTGCCGAATGACCCCTTTTTTTACGTTAAAGTGTTACAACTGTCCCATATAACATTACTATTAACCCTGCTATTGGGCTTAGTTGTAACATCGGGACTTTTTCGGATTAAGACAGAATTGTAAAAATTCCACATTTAGCACAGGTGTCTAAACTATATTAATAATTAGCAGGCAAATAAATGTAAGTTACCTTTGTGAAATGTAGAACTCTCTACATCAAACAGTTTTAGAATAAATACAATTTTAATAAACAACTCCAAAATGCGTTACAACTGTCCCCGGTCTCCCCTACAGAAACAGTGCAGGAATGTAGGTTACACTGTTAACATTTTTTTTTAAACAGTTTCACCTTCATCTGGACATGGTGTCGTGTTGTTTACTCCCCAACGATAAAATTGTATTTCTGCAGTTCAACACTCACTACTATGTACAGTATATGGACATCAGGTTTTATCTTAGCTAGACATTACTCGCCTGATGTTCAAGTGCAATCTTACTGCTCTGAATCAGCAAAATAATGCAACAAAAACCACAAACATGTCATACATTGAGTAGTACTTCTTTGTAAGTTAGCATCACTTAAATAGAGTTCATGGGAATTTGCAGCAGAGGGCTGGAGGGGAGGACGGTATAAGCAGGGAGAGAATGGAGGCACACAGAGTAGGGGAAAGTGGGGTAAGTTGATCCAAAGGGTTAGTTGAGCCACCCCTTGTTTCTAGGAAACCATACACAAAATGAATCATGAAACCAAATATTTAGGAAGAGGTCATCATTTCATGGAGTCTGCGAAGGAAGAAACCACATGGAAAAAGTGGTAAGCAACCTACGTCCAAAAAACAGATTTCACAAAGTCCAATTCATTTGTTATAGGTTTCATGATGTTTGTATATAAACCAAAGTAAAATATTATTTTATACATAATTTGGGGTCTCTATAAGTTACAATATGATGCCCTAAAACAGGGGTGTCAAACTCATTCCATGGAGGGCCTAGTGTCTGAGGGGAGTTCCTGCAGACACTCCATGGAATGAGTTGGACATGTGTGCCCTAAACCTAGCACGAAAGTGCATATTTGCAGCTATGTGGGCTATATAGTCAAAATGTTTGCTTTGTTTACATTGTCAGTTTTATGCATAATATGCATAGTATTTTTTCAATGTGTCATGCATATGAATTCAAAACTGCATTTTTGTTAAAGAGCAGACATCATCATGCCCCATGTATACAAATGTAAATCAAGCAGGGGTCAAGCCCCGCTTAAGGTTCTTGACAGAGCAGCCAAGGAAGTGAGAGAAGGTAAGAAATTCATTTGAGCAGAAGCAAGGGTTGAAAAAATAGACTGACACTGAAGAGGTACAATTGACAAAAAATGTAAAGAACAAGTACCTGTGTGAAAGAGAGGCTATGATAGAGTAGCAGAGGCATACTGGTCTTATCTGATGACATGGAGTCTGAGCTTGCTAAACATATCACAAATTTCGCAGACCAGTTTCATGGTCTTAGTAGCCTCAAATGCAGAGAACTTGCCTACGAATTGGCACATCAAAACAACACCCCTGTCCCAGACAATTGGTCAAGAAATGGAAGGGTAAGTATTATTGAACCGAGGAATCTACAAGTAACTGACAAAATAATGGCAACGCTTGAGTAAATGAGGGTTCTGGCGGCTGTTATGGTATGGGGTGGATTTTCCTGTCATCGTTTAGGTCCACTCAACCCCTTAGAGGGCAAGGTAAACGGCAGTAAATACACAGCCATTCTGAGTGATCACATTCAACCTATGGTGAATCATCTCTATCCTGATGGGAGCGGATGACAATGCCTCCATCCACAGGGCACGAGTAGTCACTGAATGGTTTGATGAGCATGAAAACGATGTAAGCCATATGCAATAGCCGTCTCAGTCTCCAGATCTCAACCCAATTGAACATTTATGCAAGATTCTGGAGCGGCGCGAGGAGATGGCTGCCGTTTTACGATCTAACCAATTGTGCTATTGTGTTTTTTCTTTGCGTTATTTGTAACTTATTTGTACATAACGTTTCTGCCACTGTGTCTTATGACTGAAAAGATCTTCTAGATATCAGGACAGCGATTACTCACCCCGTACTGGAGGAATACTTTTTCTTCAACGAGTCAGACGGGAAGGATTTACTTCAGATGCCCGACAAGTCCCTCCCCGTCATTCGCAGGAGAAAGAGACGAAGATTGGGGTGCCTTATAAGGATCCGACGACGAGTGGATAATCTGCCGATGGTGATCAGTCCTATTAGCCAAAGTACAATCATTGGATAATAAAATAGAAGAGCTACCAGCACGTATATCCTACCAACGGGACATTAAAAACTGTAATATCTTATGTTTCACCGAGTCGTGGCTGAACGACGACATGAATAACATACAGATGGCGGGTTTTAAGCCCTTTCGGCAGGATAGAACAGCGGCCTCTGGTAAGATAAGGGTTGGTGGTCTATGTGTTTTGTAAACAACAGCTGGTGCACAATATCTAAGGAAGTCTCAAGGTTTTGCTCACCTAAAGTAGAGTATATCATGAAAAGCTGTAGACCACAATATCTACCTAGAGAGTTTTCATCTGTATTTTTCGTAGCTGTCTGCATACCACCACATACCGATGCTGGCACTAAGACTGCACTCAATGAGCGGTATTCCGCCATAAGCAAACGCTCATCCAGAGGCAGCGTTCGGGGACTTCAATGCAGGGAAACTGAAATTATTTTTACCTCATTTCTACCAGCATGTTAAATGTGCAACCAGAGTGGAAAAAAACTCTAGACCACCTTTACTCCACACACAGAGACTCGTACAAATCTCTCCCCATTTGGCAAATCTGACCATAATTCTATCCTCCTGATTCCTGCTGTGAGCGGACCAAGTATTTTTTGTCTGTTGCGAGTCGGGAGCAGAACATAGAACAAAGTTCTCTATGGAGGTATCTTTTCTTCTCCCACAACCAAGGATGACCTCAAAAGGATAACACACATCTTCTTTAAAGGAATAAGGAAAACAAGGTAACTTTTTACTATAACATACATCAAGAGTGTGTCACCGTCTTAACCATACGTTTGTGGAGAGTTCATTTCTGGTGGTGGAGAGAATCAGTGTTTGCCATTCCCAAGAGGTAGTCCGTTCCTTTCGTCTCTCGTCTATCAAGTAAGTCCTCCGTTTGGAGAATCAACACGTCATTTTCCCACGAGCTCCCCCTACTACTGGTTCTCCCGTATCTTATGTAGGAGGAAGAGAATAGATGATTAGTGCCGTCAGGTGTGATTAACTGCATTTGATCCCCTGTACTCACATGCTGGCCTGGGCTACAATCAGTGGGCACAGCCTGCTCCCTGGTGGTCCTTCCACACTGTTTACAAATAAAAACTGAAGCAGGATGCACCAGTGACTCGGTAAATAAGAAAGTGGTCAGACGAAGCAAATGCTAAGTTACAGGACTGTTTTGCTAGCACAGACTGGATTATGTTCGGGATTCTTCCTATGGCATTGAGGAGTACACCACATCAGTCACTGGCTTCATCAGTAAGTGCATCGATGACGTCATCCCCACAGTGACCGTACGTACATACCCCAGCCAGAAGCCATGGATTACAGGCAACATCCGCACTGAGCTAAAGGGTAGAGCTGCCGCTTTCAAGGAGCGGGACTTTAACCCAGAAGCTTATAAGAAATCCTGCTAGGCCCACCGACAAGCCATCAAACAGACAAAGCATCAATACAGGACTAAGATTGAAGCGTACTACACCAGCTCCGATGCTCGTCGGATATGGCAGGACTTGCAAACTATTACAGACTACAAAGGGAAGCAACAGCCGCGAGCTGCCCAGTGACACAAGCCTACCAGACGAGCTAAATTACTTCTATGCTCGCTTCGAGGCAAGTAACACTGAAAAATGCATGAGCGCATCAGCTGTTCCGGACGACTGTGTGATCACGCTCTCCGTAGCCGATGTGAGTAAGACCTTTAAACAGGTCAACATTCACAAGGCCGCAAGGCCAGATGGATTTCCAGGACGTGTACTCCGAGCATGCGCTGACGAACTGGCAAGTGTCTTCACTGACATTTTCAACTTGTCCCTGACGGAGTCTGTAATACCAACATGTTTCAAGCAGACCACCATAGTCCCTGTGCCCAAGAACACTAAGGAACCTGCCTAAATGATTACCAACCCTTGCCCTCACGTCTGTAGCCATGAAGTGCTTGGAAAGACAGGTCATGGCTCACATCAACCACATTATCCCAGAAACCCTAGGCCCACTCCAATTTGAAAACTGCTCTAACAGATCCACAGACACTGCCCTTTCCCACCTGGACAAAAGGAGCACCTATGTGAGAATGCTATTCATTGACTACAGCTCAGCGTTCAACACCGTAGTGCCCTCAATGCTCATCACTAAGCTAAGGACACTGGGACTAAACACCTCCTTCTGCAACTGGATCCTGGACTTCCAGACGGGACTCCCCCAGGTGGTAAGGGTAGGTTACAACACATCCGCCTCGCTGATCCTCAACACGGGGCCCCTCAGGGGTGCGTGCTCAGTCCCCTCCTGTACTCCCTGTTCAGTCCCCTCCTGTACTCCCTGTTCAGTCCCCTCCTGTACTCCCTGCTCAGTCCCCTCCTGTACTCCCTGTTCAGTCCCCTCCTGTACTCCCTGCTCAGTCCCCTCCTGTACTCCCTGTTCAGTCCCCTCCTGTACTCCCTGTTCAGTCCCCTCCTGTACTCCCTGTTCAGTCCCCTCCTGTACTCCCTGTTCACCCATGACTGCACGGCCAGGTACGACTCCAACACCATCATTAAGTTTGCTGATGACACAACAGTAGTAGGCCTGATCACCAACAACGATGTGACAGCCTACAGGGAGGAGGTCAGAGACCTGGCCGTGTGGTGCGAGGACAACAACCTCTCCCTCAACGTGATCAAGACAAAGGAGATGATTGTGGACTACAGGATAAGGAGAACCGAGCACGCCCCCATTCTCATCGACAAGGCTGTAGTGGAGCAGGTTGAGAGCATCAAGTTCCTTGGTCACCAACAAACTAACATGGTCCAAACTCAATAAGACAGTCGTGAAGAGGGCACGACAAAGACTATTCCCCCAGGAGACTGAAAAGATCTTCAAAAGGTTCTACAGCTGCACCATCGATTGCATCACTGCCTGGTATGGCAACTGCTCGGCCTCCGACCGCAAGGTGCTACAGAGGGTAGTGCGATGGCCCAGTACATCACTGGGGCCAAGCTTCCTGCCTTTCAGGACCTCTATACAAGGCGGTGTCAGAGGAAGGCCCTCAAAATTGTCAAAGACTCCAGCCAGGAGGGCCTCCCGGGTGGCGCAGTGGTCCAGGGCACTGCATCGCAGTGCTAGCTGCGCCACCAGAGTCTCTGGGTTCGCGCCCAGGCTCTGTCGCAGCCGGCCGCGACCGGGAGGTCCGTGGGGCGACGCACAATTGGCATAGCGTCGTCCGGGTTAGGGAGGGTTTGGCCGGTAGGGATATCCTTGTCTCATCGCGCTCCAGCGACTCCTGTGGCGGGCCGGGCGCAATGCGCGCTAACCAAGGGGGCCAGGTACACGGTGTTTCCTCCTACACATTGGTGCGGCTGGCTTCCGGGTTGGAGGCGCGCTGTGTTAAGAAGCAGTGCGGCTTGGTTGGGTTGTGCTTCGGAGGACGCATGGCTTTCGACCTTCGTCTCTCCCGAGCCCGTACGGGAGTTGTAGCGATGAGACAAGATAGTAATTACTAGCGATTGGATACCACGAAAATTGGGGAGAAAATGGGATAAAATAATAAAAAAAAATTTTTTTTTTAAAAGACTCCAGCCAGCCTAGTCATAGACTGTTCTCTCTGCTTCCGCAAGGCAAGTGGTACTGGAGCGCCAAGTCTAGGTCCAAGAGGCTTCTGCTTTTACTCCCAAGCCATAAGACTCCTGAACAGCTAATCAAAAGGCTACCCAGAACCCTCTTTTACGCTGCTGCTACTCTCTGTTTATTATCTACGCATAGTCACTTTAACTCTACCTACATGTACATATTACCTCAATTACCTCGACTAACCGGTGCCCCCGCACATTGACTCTGTACCGGTACCCCCTGTATATAGCCTCGCTATTGTTATTTTACCGCTGCTGTTTAATTAATTGTTACTTTTATTTTCAAATTTTTTCTTAACATGTATTTTTTCTTAACCAACAATGCTTTAAGAAGTTTTAAGGGCCTGTAAGTAAGCATTTCACACTAAGGTTGTATTCTGTGCATGTGACAAATACAATTTGATTTGACAGTGTTTTCCACAACAATCAACAAAACACCAAATGATGGAATTTCTCTCTGAAGAATGGTGCCGCATCCCTTCAATAGTGTTCCAGACATTTGTAGAATCTATGCCAAGGCGCATTGAAGCTGCTCTGGTGGCTCGTGGTGGTCCAAAGACACTTTATGTTGGTGTTTCCATTATTTTGGTTACCTGTATATCTCAATGTAGACATACATTTAAGATATACAATATACCACACCCCATTCCATTAATTAAACTTTTACCTACTAGCACCAACACCCACTTACCCCAAGGCAGCTCAACTTACCCTGTCCGCATACTCAACTTACCCTATATCCGGGGTAAGTTGTGCCAAGAGATCACTTTTTTTAGACAAGCTATGTTTTCAAAACTTTTATGTTTACATTCATTCTGATTATTTCCAGGGAAACACAACATCCTGAAATATATGTAGATATATATTTTTTAGAAAGAATACAATATTTCCCTTGACCTAGTATTGCTGAATGTAAAAAATGGCTCAACTTCACATTTGGAGAGAAACAGAGAGACATCCTTTGATGATCTATCAGCAGGCAATTAAGTATAATAAGTTGAGAGCCTGTGAGAAGGTCTGTGAGAGGGTTTTGTGCATGAAGGTGTCATGATACTGATGATTTGTTGCCACAGATGGTTTGTTTACGTTTCTACCGTTGTGGCTAGATGGAGTAGAGCTACCGCTCTATCTAGTGGTCGCGTCGAGGACAACAGCTGTTGACAAATGTAGCATTGTAGCTAATCCTAAAGGCGTCCTCATGCTTCCTAGCCGAAACCGTTCAGTAGAGTTTGTGCATATATTATGACGACAATTTGTGACGTTTTTGTTAGTTTTGGACTTCAGTGAGGGTTTTTTCGACTGTTCAGGTACTCATCATTCTTTTTCTGGAGGCAAGCCGAAATTCGGAGCCAAAGTCTACGCCCCTTCGTCGGTGATTGGTCAACAGTAGCGATTCTTCAATAAAGGCTTTGTTGTCATTCAACGAGAGACGACTCATTTTCATGCACATTTTTCATTGAAAAATAATGCACCAAACCCGTTTCCTTACCTTAACCTCATTCTCCTAACCTGCCATGTTTATTCACCTAACCTGCCACTTTAATTATCCTAACCTGCTATGTAAACAAACCATCTGTGGTGACAAATATTTTCTGTATCACCAGACTGGACTTCATTACTGATTTTTACATAAAACTATTCATTATGCCTTGCTCATATCGATATCAAACATTATCGATATTGGTGCCCACCACTAATCTCTATCAGAGCAATTCATATTTGTGGCTTAGTTTACTCTCATTTGGGGAAAGTAACAGTTAACTTAATAGGCATGGATTTATAATAATGTACAATTGTCAAAGTTTTAATTTAAGTGGAAAGTAAATGTAATGCGTGTATGGAGGGATACTCATTATCAGCCTCTATTGGATAAAAATTGTGAATTGCTGAACTGTATTGATGGTCAATGTTTACTTGTACTGTATTTCTCTTTCTCTGTATGTGTTTACATTTTCTCTACCCCTCATTCCTCTCTTTCAGCAGGTTCTCAGCTGAGGGTATCTTCCCTTGTTTATGTATGTGTGACCCTGTCAGACTGCTGAACAAGCGGTCAAGGCAAAGTGAGTCTACACAACTAAGCAAGCAAGGAAAGTAAACACACCACAGACACACGCACACACACACACACATATTAACAGGCACATTATTCACATACACACATACAAATACACACATCTACACAGACGTCGGGTCCATCCAGACGCCCTCCATCAGCGATGATGACGTCTCCACTGCTTCGCCCATCATTGCATCACTTCCTGTCGCTGAGGCTGTTGGGTACTGCGGGTACCGCGGCCCCAAGGACAGGGGAGCGGTTGGCAGTGGCACCGTCACAGGGGTTTGCAGCGGACGCCCTCCACGCTGCGTTGACCTTTGAGGACCCCAGCGCCTTCAGGGTAAAGAGCTTTGGGGAGCTTCTCCGAGCATTAGGGGTGTTCCAACTCTGCTCTGTCCCAGTGCTGGTCAACAACTGTGGGAAGGTGAGATACTGGGAGGGAGGGAGGGAGGGAGGGAGGGAGGGAGGGAGGGAGGGAGGGAGGGAGGGAGGGAGAAGGGAAGAGATATACACTACATGAGCAGTATGAACCAGGGAAGGGGTGAGAGAGCGAGGAATTGAGGGCAATGAGTGAGTGGTGAATGAGTGAGTGTCACTACTTTTGACATGGGCTGTCACTACTTTTGACACCGGCTCATAGGGCTCTGGTCAAATGTTGTGCATTATATATTGAATAGAGTGCCATTTGGAACTCAATCAGTGAGTGAGTGAGTGCAGACAGTCAAATGCTTACACTGTTGCACTTGCTGTGTCTGTCAATGTATAAAAGTCAAGTATGTTTGCCCGTCTCGGTTTCCCCTCCCTGTCAATCAGAGCCCACTCTTTCTCTGCCTCTCATACTCCTTATTTATTTTTATATCCCCCTCTCTTTACCTCTAGCCAAAACGATCTCTTTATTTGTACCTGACTCACTCACTCGCTCTCCCCTTTCCTATAATTTTGACTCACTCATTCTCCCCTTCTTTCTTTCTTTCTGTCTCTTCCTCCTACTCTCAGCTCATGTCTGTAGCGCGGACTCTGCTCGGGAAAAGGGGGTTTGCCCTGCTCATGCGGCCCTCTGTATATGCTCAGTTTGTGGCCGGGGAGAGTGAGGGCGAGATCACCCATTCCATGGAGAAGATGAGCACCCTGGGACTCCGCCCCATGCTGGCTGTGCCCATTGAAGAGGACCTGGGAGAGAGCACTGGGTTAGACAACATATTTCTATGTTAAACCCCTTTCCACACTAGCGTGCTAAACTGTACTGCACTTCTGGGCTTGGATAGTTTAACTATAGTGGATCAAATCAAATTGTATTAGTCACAAGCGCAGAATACAACAGGTGAAATGCTTACTTACAATCCCCTAACCAACAATGCAGTTAAAAAAATATGAATAAGAAATAAAATTTACAAGTAGATAAAGAGCAGCAGTAAAATAACAATAGCGAGACTATATGCAGGGGGTATCGGTACAGAGTCAATGTGCGCGGTCACCGGTTAGTCGAGGTAATTGTAGGTAGAGTTAGTAAAGTGACTATGCATAGATAATAACATTTGATTAGATGTTCAGGAGTCTTATGGCTTGGGGGTAGAAGCTGTTTAGAAGCCTCTTGGACCTAGACTTGGCGCTCCGGTACCGCTTGCCGTGCGGAAGCAGAGAGAACAGTCTATGACTAGGGTGGCGGCAGGAAGCTTGATGTACTGGGCCGTAAGCACTACCCTCTGTAGTGCCTTGCGGTCAGAGGTTGAGCAGTTGCCGTACCAGGCAGTGATGCAACCAGTCAGGATGCTCTCGATGGTGCAGCTGTAGAATCGTTTGAGGATCTGAGGACCCATGCCAAATCTTTTCAGTCTCCTGAGGGGGAATAGGTTTTGTCGTGCCCTCTTCACAATTATCTTGGTGTGCTAGGACCATGTTAGTTTGTTGGTGATGTGGACAACAAGGAACTTGAAGCTCTCAACCTGCTCCACTACAGCCCCGTTGATGAGAATGGAGGCATGCTCGGTCCTTCATTTTCTGTAGACCACAATCATCTCCTTTGTCTTGATCACGTTGAGGGAGAGGTTGTTGTCCTGGCACCACACGGCCAAGTCTATGACCTCCTCCCTGTAGGCTGTCTCATCATTGTCGGTGATCAGGCCTACCACAGTTGTGTCATCAAACTTAATGATGGTGTTGGAGTCGTGCCTGGCCATGCAGTCATGAGTGAACAGGGAGTACAGCAGGGGACTGAGCACGCACCCCTTAGGGGTGTTGAGGATCAGTGTGTTTCGGATGTGTTGTTACCTACCCTTACCACCTTGGGGCAGCCCGTCAGGAAGTCCAAGATCCAGTTACAGAGGGAGGGGTTTAGTCCCAGGGTCCTTAGCTTATTGATGAGCTTTGAGGGCACTATGGTGTTGAACGCTGAGCTGTAGTCAATGAATAGCATTCTCATATAGGTGTTCCTTTTGTCCAGGTGAGAAAGGGCAGTGTAGAGTGCAATAGAGAGGGAATCATCTGTGGATCTGTTAGGGCGGTATGCAAATTGGAGTGGGTCTATGGTTTCTAGGATAATGGTGTTGATGTGAGCCATGACCTGCCTTTCAAAGCACTTCATGGTTACAGACGTGAGTGCTATGGGTCGGTAGTCATTTAAGCAGGTTACCTTAGTGTTCTTGGGCACAGGGACTATGGTGGTCTGCTTAAAACATGTTGGTATTACAGACTCGGACAGGGAGAGGTTGAAAATGTGAGTGAAGACAGTTGCCAGTTCGTCAGCGCATGCTCACAGTATACGTCCTGGTAATCCGTCTGGCCCTGCGGCCTTGTGAATGTTGACCTGTCTAAAGGTCTTACTCACTTCAGCTGCGGAAGAGCGTGATCACACAGTCGTCCGGAACAGCTGGTGCTTTCATACATGTTTCAGTGTTATTTGCCTCGAAGTGAGCATAGAAGTTATTTAGCTCATCTGGTAGACTCGTGTCACTGGGCAGCTCGCGGCTGTGCTTCCCTTTGTAGTCTGTAATAGTTTGCAAGCCCTGCCACATCTGACGAGCGTCGGAGCCGGTGTAGTACGAATCCATCTTAGTCATGTATTGATGCTTTGCCTGTTAAATGGTACGGCGGAGGGCATAGCGGGATTACTTATAAACTTCCGGGGTAGGGTCCCGCTCCTTGAAAGCGGCAGCTCTTGCCTTTAGCTCAGTGCAGATGTTGTCTGTAATCCATGGCTTCTGGGTGGGGTATGTAAGTACGGTCACTGCCAATGACTGATGTGGTGTACTCCTCAATGCCATAGGAAGAATCCCGGAACATATTCCAGTCTGTGCTAGCAAAACAGTCCTGTAGTTTAGCATCTTCTTCATCTGACCACTTTTTTATTGACTGAGTCACTGATGCTTCCTGCTTGAATTTTTTCTTATAAGCAGGAATCAGGAGGATAGAATTATGATCAGATTTGCCAAATGGAGGGTGGAGGAGAGCTTTGAACGCGTCTCTGTGTGTGGAGTAAAGTTGGCGGAATAACAGCTCATTGAGTGCGGTCTTAGTGCCAGCATCGGTCTGTGGTGGTATGTAGACAGCTACGAAAAATACAGATGAAAACTCTCTAGGTATACAGTGTGGTCTACAGCTTATCATGAGATTTATTTAAAAAATATATATTTAACCTTTATTTAACTAGGCAAGTCAGTTATTTACAACGACGGCCTAGGAACAGATGCTCTACCTCAGGTGAGCAAAACCTCGAGATTTCCTTAGATATTGTGCATCAGCTGTTGTTTACATTGTCTTACCAGAGGCCGCTGTTCTATCTTGCCGATACAGCGTATAACCAGCCAGCTGTATGTTGATAATGTCGTCGTTCAGCCACGACTCCGTGAAGCATGAGATATTAAAGTTGATAATGTCCCGTTGGTAGTTTAATCTTCCTTGTCGGTCGTCGATTTTATTTTCCAATGATTGCACGTTAGCTAGAAGAATGGAAGGTTTATTCGATCGCCTACGAATTCTCAGAAGGCAGCCTGACCTTCATCCTCTTTTTCTCCGTTGTCTCTTCACGCAAATGACAGGGATTTGGGCCTGTTCCCGGGAAAGTAGTATGTCGTTCACGTTGGGCTCGTCTGAAAAAAGCTTCTGCCAGTTCGTGGTAAGTTATCTCTGGTCTGGACATCAGAAGTTATTTTTGGTCATAAGAGATGGTAGCAGCAACATTATGTACAAAATAAGTTAAAGATATGTAACCAGGCTCAGTTCAGTTTTGCTCAGTGGTGTGAAAAAGGTTTTACGCTGACAATGCTCGGCTACCATACGTAGTGCAATTACATGGGTTTCATGCAGCACTTTACATAAATTGATGATAAAGATCTATTTCACTTTTTTCAATGTTTGTTTTCATTCAGAAATATTGAAGGGCCTCCCGAGTAGCGCAGCGGTCTAAGGCACTGCATCGCAGTGTTTGAGGCATCACTACAGACCTGGGTTTGATCCCGGGCTGTGTCGCAGCCGGCCACGACCGGGAGACCCATGAGGTGGCGCACAATTGGCATCGTCCGTATTAGGGGAGGGTTTGGCTGGCCAGGATGTCCTTGTCCCATCGCGCTCTAGCGACTCCTTGTGGCAGGCTGGACGCATGCACGCTGACACGGTCGCCAGTTGTACAGTGTTTCCTCCGACACATTCGTGCGGTTGGCTTCCGGATTAAGCGAGCAGTGTGTCAAGAAGCAGTGCGGCTTGGGAGGGTCGTGTTTCGGAGGACGCATGGCTCTCGACCTTCACCTCTCCCGAGTCCGTACGGGAGTTGCAGCGTTGAGACAAGACTGTAACTACCAATTGGATATAATGAAATTGGGGAGAAAAGGGGCAAAACAAAATTATAATAATAATAAAACCATATGGAATAACTTTCAGTCTGAATGCATGTGATCAAATATCAATTGTCAACAGGGAGCGACGGTACAACGACAACCTGGCGTCCATGTTGGAATGTGTCGACATGT
This sequence comes from Salvelinus alpinus, assembly GCF_045679555.1. Taxonomy (NCBI): domain Eukaryota; kingdom Metazoa; phylum Chordata; class Actinopteri; order Salmoniformes; family Salmonidae; genus Salvelinus; species Salvelinus alpinus. Next base: position 4,237,047 of record NC_092102.1, read on the forward strand.
CCCATAGCAATGCATGGAGCAAAGATCCCATGATGCAGCTGAAGATCACTGCCTTGCTCAGTCCAGAGCTGTGTGTAAGTGTATGACCTACTTGACTAAAACCCTTTTACTCTGCGAGGAGCATAGTTCATGTAAGTGATTACCTTTCTATTGAAACAAACTTTCTCCATTGTGTGTAATCATGGTATTAATTAGACCTTTGAAAATTATTTTAATTGTACTGTCCTGCAGGGTTGCGGCCAATTCCATTTCAATAGAGTGCATTCAGGAGGTAACGTAAAATTCCAATTCCACATTTTAATCATCGAAAATCCTTGAGGAGAATTGGATTTTCACTTTGCATCCTGAATTGAATGAATTTAAATGGAATATACCCCATATACCCCAACCCTGCTGTCTTCCTGTCCTTATGAAATATATATTATAAGCAATAAACACTACATTCCTGTGTATCCTGAGTGCCAGTCTGTTTGTGCTGTCATACCAACTTCTTGTGACTCATTGTCATGACACACAATGTTTACCTTGACAAGGACTGAAATTGTAAGCGCACAAACAGGTCTGGGACCAGTCTAGCTCTTGTGTATAACTAGCTCTCTATTATTTATTAACAATATTTTCCAATAAAGGGCCGGTTACGTGGACACTGATCTAGGATCAGGTCCTCCCTGTCCATAATAATATAATTCAATATGATCTAAGAGGCAAAAACCGATCCTGAATCACCAATCCGACTCTGAGGCACTTGATAAATGCGGGCCCAGATCTCTGTTGACACATTTCCCTTTGTACTTAGGTGAAGCTAACAACCCTGCTCTCAGAACAACAGTATGACCTAGACCTCCTAGTCAGAGCCATGGACGGAGAGGTGGGTGAGCCATTTTGTGGGATGTTCAGATGCCTCTCTATTTATAAGTCTAGAGCAGTGGTTCCCAAACTTCTCATAGTCCCGTACCCCTTCAAACATTCGACCTCCAACTGCGTACCCCCTCTAGCACCAGGGTCAGCGCACTCTCAAATGTTGTTTTTTTGCCATCATTGTAAGCCTGCCACACACACACTATGCAATACATTTATTAAACATAAGAATGTGTGAGTTTTTGTCACAACCCGGCTCGTGGGAAGTGACAAAGAGCTCTTTTAGGACCAGGGCACAAATAATAATATAATAATAATCAACAATTTTGCTCTTTATTTAACCATCTTACATATAAAACCTAATTTGGTGAATAACTCACCACAGGTTAATGAGAAGGGTGTGTTTGAAAGGATGCACATAACTCTGCAATGTTGGGTTGTATTGGAGAGAGTCTCAGTCTTCAATCATTTTCCTCACACAGTCTTGTGCCTGTATTTAGTTTTCATGCTAGTGAGGGCCGAGAATCCACTCTCACATAGGTACAGTGGCTTGCGAAAGTATTCACCCCCCTTGGCATTTTTCCTATTTTGTTGCCTTACAACCTGGAATTAAAATGCATTTTGGGGGGGGTTGTATCATTTGATTTACACAACATGCCAACCACTTTGAAGAAGCAAAATATTTTTTCTTGTGAAACAAACAAGAAATAAGACAAAAAAACAGAAAACTTTAGCTTTTATAACTATTCACCCCCCTAAGGTCAATACTTTGTAGAGCCACCTTTTGCAGCAATTACAGCTGGAAGTCTCTTGGGGTATGTCTCTATCAGCTTGGCACTTCTAGCCACTGGGATTTTTGCCCATTCTTCAAGGCAAAACTGCTCCAGCTCCTTCAAGTTGGATGGGTTCCGCTGGTGTACAGCAATCTTTAAGTAATACCACAGATTCTCAAGGTAGGATACTCTGAGCGCAGCCCGATCCAGAAATCTGGCAGTGGCTTCTGATTAGATTTTCACAGAACCGCTTGTTGCAATTTCGATAAGGCTCTCTTGTTCAGTGGACTGGAGGCAGGGCATGAAAGGGATAACGAGTCCAGTTGTTTATGTCATCCGTTTCGGGAAAGTACCTGCGTAATTGCGCACCCAACTCACTCAGGTGCTTCGCTATATCAAATTTGACATTGTCCGTAAGCTTGAGTTCGTTTGCACACAAAAAATCATACAAAGATGGAAATACCAGTGTGTTGTCCTTGTTAATGCAGACAGAGAAGAGCTCCAACTTCTTAATCATAGCCTCAATTTTGTCCCGCACATTGAATATAGTTGCGGAGAGTCCCTGTAATCCTAGAATCAGATCATTCAGGCGAGAAAAAACATCACCCAGATAGGCTAGTCGTGTTAGAAGCTCGTCATCATGCAAGCGGTCAGACAAGTGAACATTTTGGTCAGTAAAGAAAACTTTAAGCTTGTCTCTCAATTTAAAAAATGTGTCAATGCTTTGCCCCTTGATAACCAGCGCACTTCTGTATGTTGTAAAAGCGTTACATGGTCACTGCCCATATAATTGCATAGTGCAGAAAATGCATGAGAGTTAAGGGGCTTTGCTTTAACAAAGTTAACCATTTTCACTGTAGTGTCCAAAACGTCTTTCAAGCTGTCAGGCATTCCCTTGGCAGTAAGAGCCTTTCGGTCGATGCTGCAGTGTACCCAAGTGGCGTCAGGAGCAACTGCTTGCATGCGAGTTACCACTCCACTATGTCTCCCTGTCATGGCTTTTGCTCCATCAGTACAGATACCAACACATCTTGACCACCAAAGTCCATTTGATGTCACAAAACTGTCCAGTACTTTAAACATATCCTCTCCTGTTGTCCTGGTTTCCAGTGGTTTGCAGAAGAGGATGTCTTCCTTAATTGACCCCCCATAAACGTAACGGATATATACCAGGAGCTGTGCCAGGCCCGCCACATCTGTTGACTCATCTAGCTGTAATGCATGAATTCACTGGCTTGTATGCGAAGCAGTAATTGTTTCATAACATCTCCAGCCATGTCACTGATGCGTCGTGAAACTGTGTTGTTTGATGAAGACATTGTCTGTATAGTTTTTTGGGCCTTTTCCCCAGCATCAAAAGTCGTCTTAATTCTCACTCCAAACACTCCTGTGGCTTATTGACCTAGCCACTCGGGTAGCTCACCATATAAGACACCTCTAGCCCCTTCTTATTAATGGTATCTGTTGCTTTTATACATGTGTTACTACTCAAAAGTCGTCTTAATTCTCACTCCAAACCTTCCTGTGGATTATTTTTCAAATTTGTTTCTAAATGTCTGCGCAAGAGTGAAGGTTTCATTGAGTTGTGGGATAGTACTTTTGCAAATTTAACACACTGTGGCTGAGGAAAGGTACTACTCCCAAGTAAACCCCAAAGTTCTCATCATATTTGTGCCTCTTCGATGGTCCAACGTCCCTGTCTGTTGTTCGGTGCTTTCCCGGGTAAGGGGGCAGTAGCTCTTTGGCTGCATCAGATTCATAACTGTCAGTGTCCATGCTAGTTGGGCTAACAACAAATGTAGAATTACTGATGCTAGCATTGAATGTGCTCGTGGAAGCAGAACAACTTGTGTTGTCGACAGGTACAGGTGTAGTACTGCTGGTAGTAGCAGTACTACCAGTAGAGCTGGTATGTGTCTCTATGAACGCAGGCCTTACTAAATGGACTGTTTGAAAATGTGAAAAAAGTAGATTTTTAAATGTATTTTTATTATGTGTATCACATTTTTATTTGGCGTACCCCCGACGGCATTGTGCGTACCCCCCTAGTTTGGGAATACCTGGTCTAGAGTGATGACTGATCCACTGTCTGGTCCTGTTTCTCACAGCCAATCAGCTTCCCCGGTTTACAGGAGAGCGAGAACACACATTTCCTGTGCGGCCTTCAGAGGCTCAACAAAGTGGGCGAGGTATGGAGAGAAAACATTTTATTTTCATAAATTCTGAAATATTGGCACCTGTTATTTGCTTATGCAAATATAGCAGGCTACACTGGTATTGTCCACATACATTTATTTATACAATTTATACACATGCCCCATGTGTCCTGTCGTGTATCTTCTTTTCCACATTAAATTATATTTCTTGCTTCAATGCTCCATGTGCCCCGTAATATATCTTGTTTTCCACATGCAATGATATTCCTGTCATGAAGTTAGATGTAAAAGAGTCGGTAAAACTTTACCTGAAATAGCCCTTGTACCTACAGATACAGTTGAAGTCGGAAGATTAACATACACTTAGGTTGGAGTCATTAAAACTTGTTTTTCAACCACTCCACAAATTACTTGTTGACAAACTATAGTTTTGGAAAGTCATTTAGGACATCTACTTTGTGCATGACACAAGTCATTTTTCCAACAATCGTTTGCAGACAGATTATTTCACTTAGAAATCCCTGTATCACAATTCCAGTGGGTCAGAAGTTTACATACACGAAGTTGACTGTGCCTTTAAACAGCTTGGGAAATTCCATAAAATGATGTCATGGCTTTATAAGCTTCTGATAGGCTTATTGACATAATTTGAGTCAATTGGAAGTGTACCTGTGTATGTACAGTGGGGAGAACAAGTATTTGATACACTGCCGATTTTGCAGGTTTTCCTACTTACAAAGCATGTAGAGGTCTGTAATTTTTATCATAGGTACACTTCAACTGTGAGAGAAGGAATCTAAAACAAAAATCCAGAAAATCACATTGTATGATTTTTAAGTAATTCATTTGCATTTTATTGCATGACATAAGTATTTGATACATCAGAAAAGCAGAACTGAATATTTGGTACAGAAACCTTAGTTTGCAATTACAGAGATCATACGTTTCCTGTAGTTCTTGACCAGGTTTGCACACACTGCAGCAGGGATTTTGGCCCACTCCTCCATACAGACCTTCTCCAGATCCTTCAGGTTTCGGGGCTGTCGCTGGGCAATACGGACTTTCGGCTCCCTCCAAAGATTTTCTATTGGGTTCAGGTCTGGAGACTGGCTAGGCCACTCCAGGACCTTGAGATGCTTCTTACGGAGCCACTCCTTAGTTGCCCTGGCTGTGTGTTTCGGGTCGTTGTCATGCTGGAAGACCCAGCCACGACCGATCTTCAATGCTCTTACTGAGGGAAGGAGGTTGTTGGCCAAGATCTCGCGATACATGGCCCCATCCATCCTCCCCTCAATACGGTGCAGTCGTCCTGTCCCCTTTGCAGAAAAGCATCCCCAAAGAATGATGTTTCCACCTCCATGCTTCACGGTTGGGATGGTGTTCTTGGGGTTGTACTCATCCTTCTATTCCTCCAAACACGGCGAGTGGAGTTTAGAGCAAAAAGCTCTATTTTTGTCTCATCAGACCACATGACCTTCTCCCATTCCTCCTCTGGATCATCCAGATGGTCATTGGCAAACTTCAGACGGGCCTGGACATGCGCTGGCTTGAGCAGGGGGACCTTGCGTGCGCTGCAGGATTTTAATCCATGACGGCGTAGTGTGTTACTAATGGTTTTCTTTGAGACTGTGGTCCCAGCTCTCTTCAGGTCATTGACCAGGTCCTGCCGTGTAGTTCTGGGCTGATCCCTCACATTCCTCATGATCATTGATGCCCCACGAGGTGAGATCTTGCATGGAGCCCCAGACCGAGGGTGATTGACCGTCATCTTGAACTTCTTTCATTTTCTAATAATTGTGCCAACAGTTGTTGCCTTCTCACCAAGCTGCTTGGCTATTGTCCTGTAGCCCATCCCAGCCTTGTACAGGTCTACAATTTATCCCTGATGTCCTTACACAGCTCTCTGGTCTTGGCCATTGTGGAGAGGTTGGAGTCTGTTTGATTGAGTGTGTGGACAGGTGTCTTTTATACAGGTAACGAGTTCAAACAGGTGCAGTTAATACAGGTAATGAGTGGAGAACAGGAGGGCTTCTTAAAGAAAAACTAACAGGTCTGTGAGAGCCGGAATTCTTACTGGTTGGTAGGTGATCAAATACTTATGTCATGCAATAAAATGCAAATTAATTACTTAAAAATCATACAATGTGATTTTCTGGATTTTTGTTTTAGATTCCTTCTCTCACAGTTGAAGTGTACCTATGATAAAAATTACAGACCTCTACATGCTTTGTAAGTAGGAAAACCTGCAAAATCGGCAGTGTATCAAATACTTGTTCTCCCCACTGTATTTCAACGCCTACCTTCAAACTCAGTGCCTCTTTGCTTGACATCATGGGAAAATCAAAAGAAATCAGCCAAGACCTCAGAAAAAATTATTTGGATATATTGAAGCAACATTTCAAGACATCAGTCAGGAAGTTAAAGCTTGGTCGCAAATGGGTCTTCCAAATGGACAATGACCCCAAGCATACTTCCAAAGTTGTGGCAAAATGGCTTAAGGACAACAAAGTCAAGGTATTGGAGTGGCCATCACAAAGCCCTGACCTCAATTCCATAGAAAATGTGTGGGCAGAACTGAAAAAGTGTGTGCAAACAAGGAGGCCTACAAACACCCAACTTGTTGTGGGAAGCTTGTGGAAGGCTACCCGAAACGTTTGACCCAAGGTAAACAATTTAAAGGCAATGCTACCAAATACTAATTGAGTGTATGTAAACTTCTGACCCACTGGGAATGTGATGAAAGAAATCAAAGCTGAAATAAATCATTCTCTCCACTATTATTCTGACATTTCACATTCTTAAAATAAAGTGGTGATCCTAAATGACCTAAGACAGGGAATTTTTACTAGGATTAAATGTCAGGAATTGTGAAAAACAGAGATTAAATGTATTTGGCTAAGGTGTATTTAAACTTCCGGCTGCCAAAATAATGAAAACACTTGAGTAGATGGGGCCGCTGAATGGTTTGATAAGCATGAACCTAATGTAAACCATATGCCATGGCCCTCTCAGTTATCAGATCTCAACCCAAATTGAACACTTATTCTGGAACAGAGCCTGAGACATTGTTTTCCACCACCATCAACAAAACACCAAACTATAGAATTTCTCATGGAAGAATGGTGTCTCATCCCTCCAATAGAGTTCCAGACACTTGTAGAATCTAATACACGTTGCATTGAAGCTGCTCTGGCTCATGGTGGCACAACACCCTATTAAGACACTTTATGTTGGTGTTTCCTTTATTTGGTTACATGTATGTAACTACTCATTAATAGCTGTAGTTACAACATTGTATTCACATGTACTAACATACTATCTGCTTTGTAATTACATGGTCATGGTCTCCAACCCTGTTCCTGGAGAGCTACCGTCCTGTAGGTTTTCACTCCAACCCTAATCTAGCATACCTGATTCTAATAATTAGCTGGTTGAACAACTGAATCAGGTTAATTACAACTGAGGTTGGATTGAAAACCTACAGGATGGTAGCTCTCCAGGAACAGGTTTGGAAAGCCCTGGCCTACACACTATAGACATAAGAATGACTTTAGGTAAAGTGTAACCAAAGTGACATTACTGTATGTGTTTCATTCTCAGACCAGTGCCAACAAAGTACGAGTTCTGGTCGATGCAGAGTATACGTACATGAACCCCGCCCTCTCGCTCGTCACCATGGCCATGATGAAGAAGTTCAACCAAGATGGCGCCTGGATCTGGAACACCTACCAGTGTTACCTTAAGGTAGTCTAGTTTTCAGCTCCATTTTGATTCCTATTCGTTCGTTCGTCTCTGTCTGTCTGTCTGTCTGTCTGTCTGTCTGTCTGTCTCCCCCCCCCCTCCCCCACAATGAATGGTTGTGTAAAAAAAATAGCGCAGACAAATTAATCAGAAATATCTATTCATTGTCTCAACCGTTGTCAAATGTGTTTTACATCAGTTCTAGAACTTACAGTGCATTCGGAAAGTATTCAGACCCCTTCACTTTTTCCAGATTTTGTTCGATTACAGCCTTATTCTAAAATGGAATAAGTAGAATTTGAATCTACACACAATACCCCGTAATGACAAAGCAAACAGGTTTTTTGACATTTTTGCAAATGTATTAAAAATAAAACACATAAATACCTTATTTACATGCGTTTTCAGACCCTTTGCTATGAGACTCAAAATTGAGCACAGCTGCATCCTGTTTCCATTGATCAACTTTGAGATGTTTCTACAACTTGACTGTAGTCCACCTGTGGTAAATTCAATTGATTGGACATGATTTGGAAAGGCACACACCTGTCTATATAAGGTCCAACAGTTGGCAGTGCATGTCAGAACAAAAAAACAAGCCATGAGGTCAAAGGAATTGTCCGTAGAGCTCCAAGACAGGATTATGTCGAGGCACCGGTCTAGGGAAGGGTACCAAAACATTTCTGCAGCATTGAAGGTCCCCAAGAACACAGTGGCCTCCATCATTCTTAAATGGAAGAAGCTTTGTAACCACCAAGACTCTTCCTAGAGCTGGCCGTACGGCCAAACTGAGCAATCGGGGAGAAAGGCCTTGGTCGGGGAGGTGACCAAGAACCCGATGGTCACTCTGACAAAGCTCCAGAGTTCCTCTTTTGAAGAACCTTCCAGAAGGACAACCATCTTTGCAGCACTCCACCAATCAGGCTTTTATGGTAGAGTGGATAGACGGAAGCCACTCCTCAGTAAAAGGCACATGACAGCCCACTTGGAGTTTGCCAAAATGCACCTAAAGGATTCTCAGACCATGAGAAACAAGATTATCTGGTCTGATGAAACCAAGATTTAACTCTTTGACCTGAAGGTCAAGCATCAACTCTGGAGGAAACCTGGCCAATACCATCCCTACGGTGAATCATGGTGGTGGCAGCATCACGCTGTGTTTTTTTTTTCAGTGGCAGGGACTGGGAGACTAGTCAGGATGGAGTGAAAGATGAATGGAGCAAAGTACAGAGAGATCCTTGATGAAAACCTGCTCCAGAGTGCTCAGGAGGTCGGACTGGGCTGAAGGTTCACATTCCAACAGGACAATGACCCTAAGCACACAGCCAAGACAACGCAGGAGTGGCTTTGAGACAAGTCTCTGAATGTCCTTGAGGGGCCCAGCCAGAGTCTGGACTTGAACCCAATTGAACATCTCTAGAGAGACCTGAAAATAGCTGTGCAGCGACACTCCCCTCCAACCTGACAGAGCTTGAGAGGATCTGCAGAGAAGAATGGGAGAAACTCCCCAACTACAGGTGTGCCAAGCTTGTAGTGTCATACACAAAAAGACTCGATGCTGTAATCACTGCCAAAGGTTCTTCAACAAAGTACTGAGTAAAGTGTCTGAATACTTATCCACATGTGATTTCTTTGGGGGGGGGGGTTTCTTAAAACCTGCTTTGTTTTGGTGTATTGTGTGTAGATTGATGAGGATTAAAAAATATTTTTGGGGGAATAAAACTGTAACGTAACAAAATGTGGAAAAGTCAAGGTGTCTGAATACTTTCCGAATGCTCTGTTTACAGTTGAAGTCGGAAGTTTACATACACATCTGTTTTTCACAATTCCTGACATTTAATCCTTGTAAAAATTCCATCTTAGGTCAGTTAGGATCACCACTTTATTTTAAGAATGTGAAATGTCAGAATAATAGTAGAGAGAATGATTTATTTCAGCTTTTATTTTTTTCATCACATTCCCAGTGGGTCAGAAGTTTACATACACTCAATTAGTATTTGGTAGCATTGCCTTTAAATTGTTTAACTTGGGTCAAACATTTCTACAAGCTTCCCACAATAAGTTGGGTGAATTCTGGCCCATTCCTCCTGACAGAGCTGGTGTAACTGACTCAGGTTTGTAGGCCTCCTTGCTCGCACATGCTTTTTCAGTTCTGCCCACAAATGTTCTATGGGATTGAGGTCAGGGCTTTGTGATGGCCACTCCAATACCTTGACTTTGTTGTCTTTAAGCCATTTTGCCACAACTTTAGAAGTATGCTTGGGGGTCATTGTCCATTTGGAAGACCCATTTGCGACCAAGCTTTAACTTCCTGACTGATGTCTTGAGATGTTGCTTCAAAATATCCACATAATTTTCCATCCACATAATTTTCCACCCTCATGATGCCATCTATTTTGTGAAGTGCAGCAGTCCCTCCTGCAGCAAAGCACCCCACAACATGATGCTGCCACCCCCGTGCTTCACGGTTGGGATGGTGTTCTTCCGCTTGCAAGCATCCCCCTTTTCCTCCAAACATGACAATGGTCATTATGGCCAAACAGTTCTATTTTTGTTTCATCAGACCAGAGGACATTTCTCCAAAAAGTACGATCTTTGTCCCCATGTGCAGTTGCAAACCGTAGTCTGGCTTTTTTATGGCGGTTTTGGAGCAGTGGCTTCTTCCTTGCTGAGCGGCCTTTCAGGTTATGTCGATATAGGACTTGTTTTACTGTGGATACAGATACTTTTGTACCTGTTTCCTCCAGCATCTTCACAAGGTCCTTTGCTGTTGTTCTGGGATTGATTTGCACTTTTTGCACCAAAGTACATTCATCTCTAGGAGACAGAACACATCTCCTTCCTGAGCTGTATGACGGCTGCGTGGTCCCATGGTGTTTATACTTGCGTACTATTGTTTGTACAGATGAACGTGGTACCTTCAGGCGTTTGGAAATTGCTCCCAAGGATGAACCAGGCTTGTGGAGGTCTACAATTTATTTTCTGAGGTCTTGGCTGATTTCTTTTGATTTTCCCATGATGTCAAGCAAAGATACACTGAGTTTGACGGTAGGCCTTGAAATACATCCACAGGTACACCTCCAATTGACTCAAATGGTGTCAATTAGCCTATCAGAAGCTTCTAAAGCCCTGACATAATTTTCTGGAATCTTCCAAGCTGTTTAAAGGCACAGTCAACTTAGTGTGTGTAAACTTCTGACCCACTGGAATTGTGATACAGTGAATTATAAGTGACATTTTCTGTCTGTAAACAATTGTTGTACAAATGACTTGTGTCATGGACACAGTAGATGTCCTACCCGACTTGCCAAAACTATAGTTTGTTAACAAGAAATTTGTGGAGTGGTTGAAAAACGAGTTTTAATGACTCCAACCTAAGTGTATGTAAGCTTCCGACTTCAACTGTATGTACAGGGCCCTATTTCCTGGCGACTCCCAAGTGTGAAATGTAGTTTTTATGACCCTTGATGAGGACAAACCCTCTTACAGTTTCCTTATATTTCTATAGATTGTAAATTAATTGCAAAATCAGGAGTAACGTAGGAGCTTAATGACAAACCTAGTCATAGCCCACTACTCAGCAATTTCACAACAGTTTTACGCACGTTTCACCATATGTTTTTCCTATAAAATGTAATTGTGCTTGTGGTTAATACAATACCTGCTAATATGTCCTCTCTCTTCCACTCACCCCTCTTCCTGTTTCGCCCTTCATTACTTTCTCTCTGTTCCTCCCCCCTCTGTCTTCCTGTCCCTTCAGGAATCGCGGTCTCTCCTGCTCGAGGCCGTCCGCCTGTCCATCAGCGAGTCCTTCTGTCTGGGTGTGAAGCTTGTGAGAGGGGCGTACATGGACAAAGAAAGGAAACTGGCCAATAGTGAGGGGTGGTCAGAACCTGTTCACGAATCCTGGGAGCACACCAATGACAGGTAACGCTCTTGTGCATGTCGGTTTTTGGGGTGACGAAAGATGTTATATGACGGAGTGGTGCACCAAGCACCACTCTCCCGACGTTCAAATAACCAATGTCCAAATAATCAATTATTTCTCCTCAAATCTGCACCTGTGTACACTCCTCCCCATGCATTAAACCATTGGATTGGTGCGGCTCTTAATTTGTAAATCGGGAGGTCACGGAACACGTAGTGAGCGCGAGAGGGGTGGGGGGGTATCTGGAGGGCTCTGAGGTTCCGGGACCACATTGAGGAGAAAAGTGTCAAACACAACGTGGCAGCGTAGCAGACAGAGAAAACATCCAAGTAGCCTATTGTCTATGGTGGTGACACAGACAGGTGCTGATTAATTCAAAGCATTTTAGATGTCACTGCAGTATGTCTACGTACTTGCGCATAGCTGCGGGGCTTAGACATGTCCAAATTTCTTATATCCTAATTTTCAAGATATCAACATCGAGCAACATTTTTAGACGACACTGCAGAACACACGCCACACACATACTCAGCTGTGGGGCTTACAAGACCCCAATTTCTAATTTTCAAGACATCAATGTAGCAGTAGAACAAATATCACAATATCAGAATATAACTTCAAATAAAATTTATCAATGTAGGCTGCAGCAGAACACATATATGCGAATATTTAGGCCTCTTGTCTATGTGATAATATGAAGCACATATTCAGATTACCTTCACAGTACCAAACAAGTTTGTAAAGAAAAAATAAAATCCTACCTTGGTTTTCAAAACCTCCCAACAATGACTCTCCCCATGTCAAGTCCATTTAACTCCTGTCAGTCAATTTCTTCATCTAAGCCATGAGCGGTCCTGTGGCTATAACTTTTAGCCTCCTTCTAAGGTTGTTCTGAAGACTCTGGCTGTAGTGTCTATCTTTTCAGAGTGGGTGTCCTCTTTATCCTTATCTACAAGGCTTGCTACCACCAAAAGCGCCTTGGTTTGGGCATATTCAAAAACTTTTTTCTGAGGGCTCTTTGTTTTTTTGTTTTTTTTACATCTGAGGTATAGGATGTTAATTTATTGTATATCCCACCCACTCTTTTGCTAGTTTAATCCCTCCAGTCGTTTCAAGCTCCCTACCTTTTTGCATGTTGTACAGCCCAACTATTAACTATACATGACAAGTCAGGGGATATACAGTACCAGTCAAAAGTTTGGACACACCTACTCATTCAAGGGTTTTTCTTTATTTTAAAATTTTCTAAATTGTAGAATAATAGTGAAGACATCAAAATTAGGAAATAAAACATATGGAATCATGTAGTAACCAAAAAAGTGTAAAACAAATCAAAGTAGCTACCCTTTGCCTTGATGACAGCTTTGCACACTCTTGACATTCTCCCAACCAGCTTCACCTGGAATGCTTTTCCAACAGTCTTGAAGTTCCCACACATGCTGAGCACTTGTTGGCTGCTTTTCCTTCAATCTACGGTCCAACTCATCCCAAACCATCTCAATTGGGTTGAGGTTGGGTGATTGTGGAGGCCAGGTCATCTGATGCACCTCTCCATCACTGTCATTCTTGGTCAAATAGCCCTTACACAGCCTGGAGGTGTGTTGGGTTATTGTCCTGTTGAAAAACAAATGATTGTCCTACTAAGTGCAAACCAGATGGGATGTCGTATCGCTGCAGAATGCTGTGGTAGCCATGCTGGTTAAGTGTGCCTTGAATTCGAAATAAATCACTGACAGTGTCACCAGCAGAGCACCCCCACACCATAACACCTCTTCCTCCATGCTTCACGGTGGGAACCACACATGCCGAGATCATCCATTCACCTATGTCTCACAAAGACATGGCGGTTGGTACCAAAAATCTCAAATTTGGACAGATTTCCACCCGTCTAATGTCCATTGCTCGTGTTTCTTTGCCCAGGCAAGTCTCTCCTTATTATTGGTGTCCTTTAGTAGTGGTTTCTTTGCAGCAATTCAACCATGAAGGCCTGATTCACGTAGTCTCCTCTGAACAGTTGATGTTGAGATGTGTCTGTTACTTGAACTCTGTGAAGCATTTATTTGGGCTGCAATCTGAGGTGTAGTTAACTATAATGAACTTATCCTCTGCAGTAGAGGTAACTCTGGGTCTTCCTTTCCTGTGGCGGTCCTCATGAGAGCCAGTTTCATCATAGTGGTTGATGGTTTTTGCGACTGCACTTGAAGAAACTTTCAAAGTTCTTGACATTTTCCTGATTGACTGACCTTCATGTCTTAAAGTAATGATGGACTGTCATTTCTCTTTGCTTATTTGAGATGTCCTTGCCATAATATGGACTTGGTCTTTTACCAAATAGGGCTATCTTCTGTATACCCCCCCTACCTTGTCACAACAAAACTGAATGTCTCAAAGGAAAGAAGGAAAGAAATGCCACAAATTAACTTTTAACAAGGCACACCTGTTAATTGAAATGCTTTCCAGGTGACTACCTCATGAAGCTGGTTGAGAGAATGCCAAGAGTGTGCGCAAAACTGTCATCAAGGCAAAGGGTAGCTACTATGAAGAATCTCAAATATAAAATATATTTTGATTTGTTTAACACTTTTTTGGTTCCTACATGATTCCATATGTGTTATTTCATAGTTTTGTTGTCATCACTATTTTTCTACAATGTAGGAAATAGTAAAAATACAGAAAAACCCTTGAATCAGTAGGTGTGTCCAAACTTTTGACTGGTACTGTACGTTTGCTTGTTCTTGAACTGCAAATTGCATCTACTCCGAGCACTTTGTCGGTGGATGCATTGCCCCCCTCCCCCCCAGCTCCCCGTCTCCCACTGAGTCTGACTCGCTAGTAGGCCTACTAGCTAGTGGAGGTGCTGGTGGTGATGCTGAACTGGAGGGATTATCATCTTTGCTAGCTAAGGCATCGCCATCAGGAGCAGTTTGCCCCTCACTCCTCTCCTCTGGCACTGACTGATCTCTGGCTCGTTCTGGGTTCAATTCAATATATTTCTCTGAATTTATGGACTTGAAAAATGTCATCAAACTCGATTGCCTTGTCTTATCCATTTTTGATCTGGCTTTCCTACAACTCAAATTCAGTAGGGAGACGACTAGCCTAGGCTACGTAATGTGATTACGTAGGAACCTCTTCACGAGCTGACCACCACTACCAAGACCTGTGTCAAGATAAGTTACTTAGCCCTCCCCATAACCTCTAAATACAAATAAGAGAGCAGGTCTGGAATCAGTGTGGCAGGATAGGATGATTACACAGAAGGATCACCGCACTTTTACATTATGGTCTTTCTCGGGGGCGGGAGAAATAACGAGGAGGTAACTTGATTAGAATTTTATTAGAATGTCTACAGTGCGAACAGTGAAACAATTTATAAATCATGCCTTGAGAGCTACCGGATCAAGGCAAATAGGTGCCGGAACAAACAAAGTCAAATCAGAGAGGTGCCGGATCCTGTTCCTGGCAGGATCTGGCTCAAATTAAGCACTGGATTGGTGTTAGCCTGGAAATTTGTTTTTGCAAATGACATAATTTCCATAACTATTCAGACCCTTTACTCAATACTTTGTTGAAGCACTTTTGGCAGCGATTACAGCCTTGTGTCTTCTTGGGTATGACGCTACAAGCTTGGCACACCTGTATTTGGGGAGTTTCTCCCATTCTTCTCTGCAGATCCTCTCAAGCTCTGTAAGGTTGGATGGGGAGCGTAAATGCTCTGGCTGGGCCACTCAAGGACATTCAGAGACATGTCCCAAAGCCACTCCTGCGTCGGGCTGTTAAACCCTAGCTGGCTCGATAGGTTCTTGCCCCGGTTGGCTCGGAAAGCACCCATCCCACGTTGGACCTCAGCCAGATCGTCAGGTTTTTACGCCCAGACGGCTCGTCAGGCTGCTATGCCTCAGCCGGATCATCGGGATCCCACGCCGCAGCGGGATCGACAGGCGTTTCTCGCCTCGGCCGGATTGTCAGGCTCCTATGCCTCAGAGGGTGGGGTACTGTCAAGCCTGCTCCCGCTCTCCCTCCTTGGCGCAGGCTCCCCAGCATTACGCAATCCTGCCACCATCAGTAAGCACTCCTGCCACCATCAGTACGCACACCTGTCTTTCCCCGTCACGCGCATCTGCAGTCATTGGACTCACCTGGACTCAATCATCAAATTAAGCACTGGATTGGTGTTAGCTCGGACTAGAGGGAGTTTCCACCATATCTCTTATAACAGTTGTTTCATTTGAAATCCATGAAACAGGAGTGAACAAGTGCACATTTCGCAAGAAAAAGATTGATTATCGGGAATGTTTTTAACCATTAATGGTTTTGTTACGATATGTTCATTTAGAAATATCATTGATATGGTAATGCTATGTCACAACATGCCATTGTGTATCTCCATAATGTTATCGTGCTCCTGTAGTTATAACGGATCGTTGGACATCCTGCTGGAACTCATCTCCCGGGACCCTCAGCGCTACCGGATCATAGTCGCCACGCACAACGAGGAGTCCGTCAGGCGTGCAGTTCAACGGTAAGATTCACACATGTTTTACCTCAAATCTATAAATATTCCTGTCCATTTAGGGGACCCTCTTTTGGCTCAAGAGCACCCCCAGAGGTAAAAGTTATATAAAGCCTCGAATGCAGCACATCCATTACATGACATTGAATTGGTATTGTGACATCTGTCCTAAGGATGGGAGAGCTGGGAATAGACAAAGATGGTGGATCTGTGTGTTTTGGTCAACTGTTGGGGATGTGTGACCATGTGTCTCTCACTCTCGGTAAGGTTCCTTTCTCCCTTCAAATCCAACTTCTATTCAAGTGTATCGTCAAGGAAACTCAAGTCCCTATTCTGCCTTTCCTTGCTTAGCTACATAGATTAAGATAGTGTTGTGCATAATATTTACTTTTTTCTTCCCATATCCATCTTTCCTTGTTTCTCTGCCTCTCTCTATCCTTCCCTCTTCCTCTCCTCTCTCTGTCTCCTCTCCCCCACCCATCCTCTCTAACCTCTCCCTCTTTACTTCCTTGTCCTTTCTCTGTCCCTCTCTCCTGCCTCTGTCTCTCTCTCTCTCTCCTGTCCTCCCTCTGTCCCCTCAACGCCCTCTCTTTATCTCCTTGTCCTTTCCCTCTGTCTTTCTCTGTCCTTTGCTTCTGTGTCTCTTTTTCTCCACCTCTCCCCCTTTTTTTTTTACCCTATCTTCTCCCCCTAGCCCAGCAGGGTTACTTAGTGTACAAGTCGGTGCCATATGGCTCGGTGGACAGCACCCTGCCCTACCTGGTGCGCCGTGCCCAGGAGAACCGTACCGTGCTGCAGGGCATCCGCAAGGAGAGAGACCTCCTGAGACTGGAGCTCCACAGGAGGCTGCGGCAGGGGCTCAGACAGGGAAGCTAGGGGTAGGGAGGATGGGGTAGCGGGGATGGTGTGGGCTAAATTTGCATTAAAGACAGTCAATTCAGGAAGTAAACTGAAACTCTTATTCAATAATTTTAAAAAGGCCATCTACTTTTACTTATTTCTCAATAAAGGATAAGCAAATTATGTCAAAAGTTTTTCAATTTTTATTTTATTTGATTTAAAACACCTGAATTTATTGACTTTACCTCATTTCTCAAGATTTACAGCCGTTGCCTAATCTATACACACATGATTGAAATCAACACAGGTAGGCTGTTGCATTGTTTTCAAATAGGTTGCTTATTTGTCAGATAAACCAGAACCTACGTTAGGCTGCAGCCCAATATATTTTTTAACTATACAAATTTGCTTAGTAAAGTAAGTTAGATGATAGCAATTTCTCTAATTCCCTTTCTACAAATGACCCACTCAATCTCTAGACCAGATTTGATTCATTCAAACCGTTAATAACCATGCACTTTGTTTGAACTGGCAGTTGACTGTAATCAACAATAATGATACTGTCAACAAATTACATTGACAACGTGATACATAATTCCGAAACCCAACCCAGTTGATAAATGTAGAATGTTGTTGCATTCATGCATTTCTACACCGTTTTTCATAACCACTACCAGCCTATACATAATCTTTCGTGGACAGACGTACGTAACATAAATGGTACCATAGCGTCTGACTGTGGGATGCGACGA
Organism: Salvelinus alpinus; assembly: GCF_045679555.1. Classification (NCBI taxonomy): domain Eukaryota; kingdom Metazoa; phylum Chordata; class Actinopteri; order Salmoniformes; family Salmonidae; genus Salvelinus; species Salvelinus alpinus. The sequence goes on from NC_092102.1 coordinate 4,254,608, forward strand.
CTAATGAGGAACTTGTCGAACAGTATCCGGTGTGGTGATACTGATGGTTTGTTGAACCTGATGGTTTGTTTACATAGCAGGTTAGGAGAACTAACGTAGCAGGTTAGGAGAACTAACGTAGCAGGTTAGGAGAACTAACGTAGCAGGTTAGGAGAATGAGGTTAGTGTTAGGAAAAGGGTTAGGGTTAGGCTTAGCTAAAATGGTACAGTTCAACAACTGTAGTCCCTGACGCGACAACTAGATAGAGATGTAGGCCTACGGCATCTAGCCACAAGTCCAGACGAACCATAAGTGTCGACAAACTATCATTATCATCACACTTGTGTGCAGATTTTCCATTTCTGATCATTTAGACAAATCCCGATTTTGCAGGTGCTCGCATCTTTCAAATATCTGAAGAGGAGGGGGACATTTGGCCCATAGACTTGCCTGAAACATGCAAAGAGATGGGGGTGGAGCTTCCACGCTGCTTCCGCTCATCGCTCTAGTGTCTTTTCTAACACTTTTCTAAAGGGGTGGTGGGGGGTCCTATACAGTGCATTCGAAAAGTACAGCCATATTCTAAAATGGAATATATCATTTTTTCCCCTCATCAATCTACACACAATACCCCACAATGACAAAGCAAAAACAGGTTTTTATACATTTTTGCAAATTTATGAAAAAAAACTACTTAAATATCAGATTTACGTACAGTTGAAGTCGGAAGCTTAACATATACTTAGGTTGGAGTCATTAAAACTCGTTTTTCAACCACTCCACAAATTTCTTGTTAACGAACTATAGTTTTGGCAAGTCGGTTAGGACATCTACTTTGTGCATGACACAAGTCATTTGTACAACAATTGTTTACAGACAGATTATTTAAATTATAATTCACTGTATCACAATTCCAGTGGGTCAGAAGTTTACATACACTAAGTTGACTGTGCCTTTAAACAGCTTGGGAAATTCCGGAAAATTATGTCATGGCTTTAGAAGCTTCTGATAGGCTAATTGACATCATTTGAGTCAATTGGAGGTGTACCTGTGGATGTATTTCAAGGCCTACCTTCAAAATCAGTGCATCTTTGCTTGACATCATGGGAAAATCAAAAGAAATCAGCCAAGACCTCAGAAAAGGAATTGTAGACCTCCACAAGTCTGGTTCATCCTTGGGAGCAATTTCCAAACGCCTGAAGGTACCACGTTCATCTATACAAACAATAGTACACAAGTATAAACACCATGGGACCACGCAGCTGTCATACCGCTCAGGAAGGAGATTCTGTCTCCTAGAGATGTCCTCCGGAAGGCCATAGTGCCGGAAGACCAACTGGAACAGTGCCTCAGCGACCTGGAGAGCGGTAGGGAGACCAGAGAGAGGGATAAAACGGTAGGATTTAGAGAATCTGTCCACAACAATCATAATAGTAGTGAAACTCTCAGAAGAGGGGAGATCAGTGACGAAATCAATGGACAGATGAGACCAAGGCTGCTGAGGCACGGGAAGGAGAAGTTTCCCTGCTGGAGCGTGCTGGAGAGATTTAGTTTGGGCACATACGGAGCAGGAGTTGACATTAGCGAGTGAGTTCCTGCACCAAGGTGGGCCACCAGTACTTTCCGGAGATAGATTGAATAGTGATACCTGGATGTCCAGCGATGAGAGATGTGAGCGCCTAGGTCAACAGCTGATCCCTTATTCCCGTGGGAGCGTAGGTGTGCTCTGGAGGACAGGTAGCAGGCGCGGATTCCCTCTTCAGAGCTTGGCGAACGTCGACATCTACATCCCAAAGCACGGGGGCAACAACTCGGGAGAGCGGAATGATGGGTGCACTCAAGACAGGAACCTCTCCCGAATCATAAAAGACGGGACAGGGCATCGGCTTTGATGTTCTTTGAACCTGGGCGATATGATAAGGTGAAGTCGAATCTAGTGAAGAAAAGGGCCCACTTTGCTTGGCGCGGTTCATATGTACTCCAGGTTCCAATGGTTGGTGAGGATGAGAAATAGATCCTCTAATGCCAACTTCACCTCTAAGAGCTCCGGTCGCTGACGTCATAGTACCTCTCTGCAGGAGACCGTTTTTTTGAGTAGTATGCACATGGATATCATTTCTGTGGGTTACCTTGATGTTGGGACAGGACGGCCCCCACGCCCACTTCTGAAGTGTCCACCTCAACCATGAAGGGCAGCGTAGGATGGGTGTTTGAGCCACGGGCGGAGGTGAAACGCCCTATCAGTATACGGAAGGCCTCTTTTGCTGCAGTACTCCACACCAACTTACGGGGACCACCCCTGAGGAGAAAGGTGAGAGGAGAGGCGATGGAGCTGAAGTTCCTAATGAAGTGGCGGTAGAAGTTGGCAAACCCCAAAAACCGTTGTAGCCCCTTTATGGTTGTTGGGACTGGCCATGACCTGACTGCATCGACCTTCCTCTCCTCCATCATCACTGCCTGTGGACTGATCTGGTATCCTAAGAAGGAGACCGCAGCCTGATGGAACTGGCACTTCTCCTCTTTCACATACAAGTGATTCTCCAGGAGGCGTTCTAGGACTACTCTGACGTGGGTAATGTGATCCTCCAAGGTGGCTGAGTAGACCAGGATGTCGTCGACATACACGACGACTTGGCGCCTGGGCATGTCCCGGAACACCTTGTTAACAAATGCCTGGAACACCGACGGAGCATTGGCTAATCCATAAGGAATTACCAAGTACTCTTAGTGGCCAGACATTGTGCTGAATGCCGTTTTCCATTCATCCTCCTCCCGGATGCGGTGTAGATTGTAGGCACTCCAAAGGTCCCATTTGGTCAAAAAAAAGAGTGCCGCGCGGAGCTGTTAGATCGCGGCCCGGCACCAACTGGAGAGGGTAGCGGGACTTGGTGGTGATGGGATTGCAGCCTCTGTAATCAATGCACGAGCGTAGAGCTCCGTCCCTCTTGGCCACGAAGAAGAAGCCTGCTGATGCAGCGGAGGTAGACTTGTGGATGAAACCCTGTTGGAGAGCCTCCTGGATGTACTCCTCTATAGCCTTGGTTTCAGCTGCCGACAGAGGGTAGGTGCGGCTGCACGCAGAGCCTGCAAGCAGGTCGATGGCACACTACCAGGGGCGATGAGGAGGGAGACAAGTGGCGCGGGTCTCACTCTCGAAGAAGGTTATCTAGATGGATAGCTATCGCGTCCAAGGAAAGGTTGCCGTCCCTACAATCCAACTCCATCTGGACCTCTTCTTCCTCCCCACAGCGATGATAACACGTCTTTGTCTGGTGTAGCCTAAAAACTTTGACATGTTGTACAAACAACATAATCGACATGTTGTACAACAAACTTCCTAGTCTATTGTAACAGTCGCTATTACAGGACACAGACAAGCAGTTGAAGGCCTCAACATACTTCAGTTCGCGGCTAGCCGAAGTCGGCTAGGCGAACCGAACTAGGGTGCTGGCATACTCCCTTAAAAGACATTCGCTTCAAAAAAGCGGAAATAGTACTGTTGTCCATTTCGAGAAGCTGTAGCCAGTATATGCTTCCTCAAAATAGTCAGAATTAATCTAAGATAACTCAATAAATATGTCATTGATTGACGTTTTTGCAGAGATCTTAGTCATGCAATTTTACATCTAACTAAGATGGTTGGTGCAGTATTTCTAAATGAAAAAATGTGCATGAAAACGAGTCATCTCTCCTTGAATGACAAAACTTTACTGAAGAATCCCTACTGTTGACCAATTTCCAACTAAGGGAAGCAGACTTTGGCTACCGACTTCAGCTTGCCTCAAACGGAAAAAAAACGTCACAAAATGTCATCATTATATACAGTACCAGTCAACGTTTAGACACACCTACTCATTCTAGGGTTTTTCTTTATATTTACTATTTTCTACATGGTAGAATAATAGTGAAGACATCAACACTATGAAATAACACATATGGAATCATGTAGGATTCCAAAACAAGTGTTAAATATAATATATTTTATATTTGAGATTCTTCAAAGTAGCCACCGTTTGCCTTGATGACAGCTTTGCACACTCTTGGTATTCTCTCAACCAGCTTCATGAGATAGTCACCTGGAATGCATTTCAATTAACAGGTGTGCCTTGTTAAAAGTTAATTTGTGGAATGTATTTCATTTTTAATGCGTTTGAGCCAATAAGTTGTGTTGTGACAAGGTAGGGGGTGGTATATAGTAGATAGCCCTATTTGGTAAAAGACCAAGTCCATATTATGGCAAGAACAGCTCCAAAAAGCAAAGAGAAAACGACAGTCCATCATTACTTTAAGACATGAAGGTCAGTCAATCAGGAAAATGTCAAGAACAAGTGCAGTCGCAAAAACCATCAAGTGATATGATGAAACAACCTCTACGATGAAACTGGCTCTCATGAGGACCGCCACAGGAAAGGAAGACGCAGAGTTATCTCTGCTGCAGAGGATAAGTTCATTAGAGTTACCAGTGTAAGAAATTGCACCCCAAATAAATGCTTCACAGAGTTCAAGTAACAGACACATCTCAACATCAACTGTTCAGAGGAGACTGTGTGAATCAGGCCTTCATGGTCGAATTGCTGCAAAGAAACCACTTCTAAAGGACACCAGTAAGAAGAAGAGACTTGCTTGGACCAAGAAACACGAGCATTGGACATTAGATTGGTGGAAATCTGTCCTTTGCTCTGATGAGTCCAAACTTGAGATTTTTGGTTCCAACCGCCATGTCTTTGTAGACGCAGAGTAGGTGAATGGATGATCTCTGCATGTCTGGTTCCCACTGCGAAGCATGGAGGAGGAGGTGTGATGGTGCTTTGCTGGTGACACTGTCAGTGATTTATTTAGAATTCAAGGAACACTTAACCAGCATGGCTACCACAGCATTCTGCAGCGATTCACCATCCCATCTAGTTTGTGCTTAGTGGGACTTGTTTTTCAACAGGACAATAACCCAACACACCTCCAGGCTGTGTAAGGGCTATTTGACCAAGACGGACAGTGATGGAGTGCTGCATCAGATGACCTGGCCTCCACAATCACCTGACCTCAACCCAATTGAGATGGTTTGGGAAGAGTTGGACTGCAGAGTGAAGGAAAATCAGCCAACAAGTGCTTAGCATATGTGGGAACTCCTTCAAGGCTGTTGGAAAAGCATTCCAGGTGAAAATGGTTGAGAGAATGCCAAAAGTCTGCAATGCAGCTGGCAAAATGGCGTACTTAACACACCGGTGCAAAATCATATGAAGATAATACGTAATATTCAATATCAGTAATTTAGACCAAATATTATCACTTCATATACTCGGGGGTAATTACATTCAATCTGGAAATGAACACAAAACAAATCATAAGGCTAGAGAAATGTTTTGACAAATATTACAAAAACAAGCAACACTCAAACATGACGGAGAGTAAACGTGGATAAAGTGTACACAATTTCGGACAGAGGACAGAGATGTGAGCGTCGAATTGTTGCCAAATTTGCTGTCTTTAAGGATAAAGTAAAGGTTAAAAGCTTGGGTAAAAGACTCACTGGCACGAAAAGAGGCATGAATGATCAGTTCCTGAGGGAGCTTGCAGAACAGAGTTCTGTATCCAATCTTCAAGGAAAATAGATTCGTAGTCGATAAACTGTATATTGACAACCAAATGTTCTGAGACACAAAGACTACTATGGCTATTCTAAAAAATTACAACGTTTTCATAGAGGAGTCGAATAATGGAACACCCAATACTAGCCACGGTAGGGATTGTAATAATACAAAAAATTATAGAAATGCAATATTTATGAAATAAATAAAGTACAACTACGCGAAACCAAACAAGATAGGGAATGTTGTAAAATAATTAGTATTCAATTTTCCATTTATAGTACTTTATAAACAGATAAAACAGCATTAGAAGAAAGGATAGCTAGCAAAATAACACATCTTCAAATATAAGTAATTGGAACACAAAATAACACATTTAACATGGTGGAGATAGACACACAGTAAACAGAAGACATAGAAGGCACAGTATGTGGGTATGTGTGGATGTATTGTGATGGAAGGTGTGGCGTTTGTTTTTGGTGTTTGGTGAAGGGTGGCGTTAAGTGAGTGAGAAAGGAAATGGTTGCATATCCCAGAACCAATGTGTGTCTGTGAGCAGGGCTTGAGAGAGAACTTTCAATTTTGTGCAGATGAGGGATATACATTTTATATGAATTAAAACATCTAATTTATTTCTGTATTGTTCTATCGTGATGGACCTACATTTAAAATAAATTATACATCTAATTTATTTATTTTATTGTCCTATCATAATGGAATGGTCCACAACCCTATACCCTAGACCCCCACCTGAATGACCCATACACTAAAGAGAAGTCCCTATCTGTTTTATGGGCCTGCTGTAAGCTGCGTATATGCAGCCAAAACAGAAAGATAAAGGTGGTCAGAGACCTTGTAGAGCAGCACCGCCCCCTCAAGATTCTGAGCCTGCCTGGCAGGGTTGGTCATACAAAGCCAGAGCCCCCTGAAGGGAGAGCATAATATACAAGGAAATTCTCAAAGCTGCTAATGAGAACCTTGACGGCCTTGTACCGAGCCGGTGGGGATTCTGGTGGGGTACCCCCACCCAGGTAGTGGCAGTGCTGGCAACACTAGCTGCAGTAACCCATGGGAGGGGGTCACACTCGGACAATCAGAGAGTGGGCGTACTATTGTGGCCCTGGTGGCACAAAATAATTAAAGGTCTGATTGCACAGAGATGCTTGGGAAAATGGTCACAACAGGGGACAGGCGTGCGTGTGTTTCAGGGGAACGGGTGGATCTGATCTCCATCACCTAGGTCTTGACCATTTTTGCTCAATCTTGCATGCTTTTCTCAAACAGCTGTAACTGTATATCTATTCATACAGCAGGTCCTTTCTTGAATTGGGCTCTGGAATGTAACAACCGTTGAACATCTGAGCTTATGGTTGAGGGTGGGGAAAGGGATTGACAGTGTAAGAGTGTGTGTGTGCGTGTGTGTGTGTGTGTGTGTGCGTGTGTGTGTATGTATGTATCCCACATCTGTTGCATGGGGTTAAGGATGTTAGGGATAATATAGGAGGAATCACAATAATCGTTTGCTAAAATAATAATTGCTTGATTGCATGTCATGCAATGGCAATCCTGGTCATAGGAAACAATCGTTTGCACAAACTGCTGACATTATTACGCATATTAATTGTAAATGATGGAAATTAAGATACGCAAGATATTTGAATATATATGTATTTTTAATAGCTATATACACTCCTCAAAAAAATAAAGGGAACACTAAAATAACACATCCTAGATCTGAATGAATGAAATATTCTTATTAAATACTTTTTTCTGTACATAGTTGAATGTGCTGACAACAAAATCACACAAAAATTATCAATGGAAATCAAATTTATCAACCCATGGAGGTCTGGATTTGGAGTCACACTCAAAATTAAAGTGGAAAACCACACTACAGGCTGATCCAACTTTGATGTAATGTCCTTAAAACAAGTCAAAATGAGGCTCAGGCCTCCACGTGCCTGTATGACCTCCCTACAACACCTGGGCATGCTCCTGATGCGGTGGCGGATGGTCTCCTGAGGGATCTCCTCCCAGACCTGGACCAAAGCATCCGCCAACTCCTGGACAGTCTGTGGTGCAACGTGGCGTTGGTGGATGGAGCGAGACATGATGTCCCAGATGTGCTCAATTGGATTCAGGTCTGGGGAACGGGCGGGCCAGTCCATAGCATCAATGCCTTCCTCTTGCAGGAACTGCTGACACACTCCAGCCACATGAGGTCTAGCATTGTCTTGCATTAGGAGGAACCCAGGGCCAACCGCACCAGCATATGGTCTCACAAGGGGTCTGAGGATCTCATCTCGGTACCTAATGGCAGTCAGGCTACCTCTGGCGAGCACATGGAGGGCTGTGCGGCCCCCCAAAGAAATGCCACCCCACACCATGACTGACCCACCGCCAAACCGGTCATGCTGGAGGATGTTGCAGGCAGCAGAACGTTCTCCACGGCGTCTCCAGACTCTGTCACGTCTGTCACATGTGCGTGTGAACCTGCTTTCATCTGTGAAGAGCACAGGGCGCCAGTGGCGAATTTGCCAATCTTGGTGTTCTCTGGCAAATGCCAAACGTCCTGCACGGTGTTGGGCTGTAAGCACAACCCCCACCTGTGGACGTCGGGCCCTCATACCACCCTCATGGAGTCTGTTTCTGACCGTTTGAGCAGACACATGCACATTTGTGGCCAGCTGGAGGTCATTTTGCAGGGCTCTGGCAGTGCTCCTCCTTGCACAAAGGCGGAGGTAGCGGTCCTGCTGCTGGGTTGTTGCCCTCCTACGGCCTCCTCCACGTCTCCTGATGTACTGGCCTGTCTCCTGGTAGCGCCTCCATGCTCTGGACACTACGCTGACAGACACAGCAAACCTTCTTGCCACAGCTCGCATTGATGTGCCATCCTGGATGAGCTGCACTACCTGAGCCACTTGTGTGGGTTGTAGACTCCGTCTCATGCTACCACTAGAGTGAAAGCACCGCCAGCATTCAAAAGTGACCAAAACATCAGCAAGGAAGCATAGGAACTGAGAAGTGGTCTGTGGTCACCACCTGCAGAACCACTCCTTTATTGGGGGTGTCTTGCTAATTGCCTATAATTTCCACCTTTTGTCTATTCCATTTGCACAACAGCATGTGAAATTTATTGTCAATCAGTGTTGCTTCCTAAGTGGACAGTTTGATTTCACAGAAGTGTGATTGACTTGGAGTTACATTGTGTTGTTTAAGTGTTCCCTTTATTTTTTTGAGCAGTGTATAAAGCAAATTGAGGTGAGAGCATTGGAAATACTTTTAGCGGTTGATCTGCTTCTGTTCTGTGGGTGGCACTGTGTGCTCTTTTCGAAGGATGGGTCCTGGCCTTTCGGGGGGCCTAGGGATCCGGGGGAACGTGGGTGGTCTGCCGGTCACTGGGATGACAATCCAACTTGGGAGGGGCTTTGGCAGGTGGAGTAGTGGAGAACAATTGGCTTCACTACTCCAACCAGCGTCACTACTCATTGGACCCTTATGATCACTCGGCTACGCATGCCTCTCCTTAATATGCCTTGTCCATTGCTGTTCTGGTTAGTGATTATTTCACTGTAGAGCCTCTAGCCCTGCTCAATATACCTTATCCAACCCTTTAGTTCCACCTCCCATACATGCAATGACATCACCTGGTTTAAATCATGTTTCTAGAGACAATATCTCTCTCATCATCACTCAATGCCTAGGTTAACCTCCAATGTACTCACATCCTACCATACCTTTGTCTGTACATTATGCCATGAATCTATTCTATCGCGCCCAGAAACCTGCTCCTTTTACTCTCTGTTCCGGATGTACTAGACAACCAGTTCTTATAACCTTTATCCTACTCCTCCTCTGTTCATCTGGTGATGTAGAGGTTAATCCAGGCCATGAAGGGCCTAGCTCCACTCCTATTCCCCAGGTGCTCTCATTTGTTGACTTCTGTAACCATAAAAGCCTTGGTTTCATGCATGTTAACATTAGAAGCCTCCTCCCTAAGTTTGTTTTATTCACTGCTTTAGCACACTCTGCCAACCCAGATGTCCTAGCCGTGTCTGAATCCTGGCTTAGGAAGACCACCAAAACCCCTGAAATTTCCATCCCTAACTATAACAATTTCCGACAAGATAGAACTGCCAAAGGGGGCGGTGTTGCAATCTACTGCAGAGATAGCCGGCAGAGTTCTGTCTTACTATCCAGGTCTGTACCCCAAATCCACCTTTCCAGAAACAAGTCTCTCACCGTTGCCGCTTGCTATAGACCACCCTCTGCCCCCAGCTGTGCTCTGGACTCCATATGTGAACTGATGCCCCCATCTATCTTCAGAGCTCGTGCTGCTAGGTGACCTAAACATGCTTAACACCACATCCTACAATCTAAGCTTGATGCCCTCAATCTCACACAAATTATCAATAAACCTACCAGGTACAACCCTAAAGCTGTAAACACGGGCACCCTCATAGTTATCATCCTAACCAACTTGCCCTCCAAATACACCTCTGCTGTTTTCAACCAAGATCTCAGCGATCACTGCCTCATTGCCTGCATACGTAATGGGTCTGTGGTCAAACGACCACCCCTCATCACTGTCAAACGCTCCCTAAAACACTTCAGCGTGCAAGCCTTTCTAATCAACCTGGCCCGGGTATCCTGGAAGGATATTGACCTCATCCTGTCAGTAGAGGATGCCTGGTTATTCTGACTTCCTCAACATGTTAAATAAGCATGCCCCATTCAAAAAATGTAGAACCAGGAACAGATATAGCCCTTGGTTCTCTCCAGACCTGACTGCCGTTGACCAGCACAAAAACATCCTGTGGCATTCTGCATTAGCATCAAATAGCCCCTGTGATATGCAACTTTTCAGGGAAGTTAGGAACCAATATACACAGGGAGTTAGGAAAGCTAAGGCTAGCTTTTTCAAGCAGAAATTTGCATCCTGCAGCACAAACTCAAAAAAGTTATTGGGCACTGTAAAGTCCATGGAGAATAAGAGCACCTCCTCCCAGCTGTCCACTGCACTGAGGCTAGGAAACACTGTCACCACCGATAAATTCACTATAATTGAGAATTTCAACAAGCATTTTTCTACGGCTGGCCATGCTTTCCACCTGGCTACCACTACCCCGGTCAACAGCCCTGTACCCCCCACAGCAAATCGCCCAAGCCTCCCCCATTTCTCCTTCACCCAAATCCAGATACAGTGTGGCAAAAAAGTATTTAGTCAGCCACCAATTGTGCAAGTTCTCCCACTTAAAAAGATGAGAGAGGCCTGTAATTTTCATCATAGGTACACTTCAACTATGACAGACAAAATTAGAAAAAAAAATCCAGAAAATCACATTGTAGGATTTTTAATGAATTTATTTGCAAATTATGGTGGAAAATAAGTATTTGGTCAATAACAAAAGTTTATCTCAATACTTTGTTATATACCCTTTGTTGGCAATGACAGAGGTCTGTAAGTCTTCACAAGGTTTTCACACACTGTTGCTGGTATTTTGGCCCATTCCTCCATGCAGATCTCCTCTAGAGCAGTGATGTTTTGGGGCTGTTGCTGGGCAACACGGACTTTCAACTCCCTCCAAAGATTTTCTATGGGGTTGAGATCTGGAGACTGGCTAGGCCACTCCAGGACCTTGAAATGCTTCTTACGAAGCCACTCCTTCGTTGCCCGGGCAGTGTGTTTGGGATCATTGTCATGCTGAAAGACCCAGCCACGTTTCATCTTCAATGCCCTTGCTGATGGAAGGAGGTTTTCACTCAAAATCTCACGATACATGGCCCCATTCATAGCTGATGTTCTGAAAGAGCTGCAAAATCTGGACCCTACAAATCAACCGGGCTAAACAATCTGGACCCTATCTTTCTAAAATTATCTGCCGAAAATGTTGCAACCCCTATTACTAGCCTGTTCAACCTCTCTTTCGTATCATCTGAGATTCCCAAAGATTGGAAAGCAGCCGAGGTCATCCCCCTCTTCAAAGGGGGAGACTCTAGACCCAAACTGCTACAGACCTATATCTATCCTACCCTGCTTTTCTGAGGTCTTCGAAAGCCAAGCTAACAAACAGATTACCGAACATTTCGAATCCCACGGTACCTTCTCCGCTATGCAATCTGGTTTCAGAGCTGGTCATGGGTGCACCTCAGCCACGCTCAAGGTCGTAAACGGTATCATAATCGCCATCGATAAGAGACAATACTGTGCAGCCGTATTCATCGACCTGGCCAAGGCTTTCGACTCTGTCAATCACCACATTCTTATCGGCAGACTCAACAGCCTTGGTTTCTCAAATGATTGCCTCGCCTGGTTCACCAACTACTTATCTGATAGAGTTCAGTGTGTCAAATAGGAGGGCCTGTTGTCCGGACCTCTGGCAGTCTCTATGGGGGTGCTACAGGGTTCAATTCTCAGGCCGACTCTCTTCTCTCTATACATCAATGATGTCGCTCTTGCTGCTGGTGATTCTCTGATCCACCTCTACGTAGATGACATCATTCTGTATACTTCTGGCCCCTCTTTATACACTGTGTTAACTAACCTCCAGACGAGCTTCAATGCCACACAACTCTCCTTCCGTGGCCTCCAACTGCCCTTAAATGCAAGTAAAACTAAATGCATGCTCTTCAACCGATCGCTGCCCGCACCTGCCCTCCTATCCAGCATCACTAATCTGGATGGTTCTGACTTAGAATATGTAGACAACTACAAATACCTAGGTGTCTGGTTAGACTGTAAACTCTCCTTTCAGACTCACAATAACTTCTTATGGCTGGGGGCAGTATTGAGTAGCTTGGATGAATAAGGTGCCCAGAGTAAACTGCCTGCTACTCAGGCCCAGTATATGCATATTATTATGCATATTATTAGATTTGGATAGAAAACACTCTGAAGTTTCTAAAACTGTTTGAATGATGTCTGTGAGTATAACAGAACTCATATGGCAGGCAAAAACCTGAGAAAAAATCCAACCAGGAAGTGGGAAATCTGAGGTTTGTAGTTTAACTCATCGCTTATGTGGGATATTGGTCATATTGCACTTCCTAAGGCTTCCACTAGATGTCCACAGTCTTTAGAACCTTGTTTGATGCTTCTATTGTGAAGGAGGGGTTAATGAGGGCTCTTTGAGTCAGGGCTCTGGCAGAGTGCCATGAGCTGACCACGCGCGTTCACGTGATAGTTAGACCTGCGTTCCATCGCATTTCTACAGACTGATTGATTCTATACTTCGTTTGACATGTTTCTACGAACTGTAATATGACTTTTCGCTGAACGCGCGAACAAAAAGGAGGTATTTGGACATAAATGATGGACTTTATGGAACAAATCAAACATTTATTGTGGAACTGGGATTCCTGGGAGAGCATTCTGATGAAGATCTTCAAAGGTAAGGGAATATTTATAATGCTATTCTGATCTGTTGACTCCACAACAGCGGTTGCATTAAGGAGAGGTTAATCTAAAGTTCCATGTGTAATACTTTTATATTTTATCAATGTTTATTATGAGTATTTCTGTAAATTGATGTGGCTCTCTGCAAAATCACCAGATGTTTTGGAGGCAAAACATTACTGAACATAACGCGCCAATGTAAACTGAGATTTTTGGATATAAATATGAACTTTATCGAACAAAACATACATGTATTGTGTAACATGAAGTCCTATGAGTGTCATCTGATGAAGATCATCAAAGGTTAGTGATTAATTTGATCTCTATTTCTGCTTTTTCTGACTCCTCTCTTTGGCTGGAAAAATGGCTGTGAGGAATTTTATTTGTGAGATTTATGTTGTTTTGAATTTGGCGCCCTGCACTTTCACTGGCTGTTGTCATATCGATCCCTTTAACGGGATCCCAGCCATAAGAAGTTTACAATCCAAAATTAAATCTAGAATCGGCTTCCTATTTCGCAACAAAGCATCCTTCACTCATGCTGCCAAACATACCCTCGTAAAACTGACTATCCTACCAATCCTCGACTTCGGCCATGTCATTTACAAAATAGCCTCCAACACTCTACTCAACAAATTGGATGCAGTCTATCGCAGTGCCATCCGTTTTGTCACCAAAGCCCAATATACTACCCACCACTGCGACCTGTAACCTCTCGTTGGCTGGACCTCGCTTCATACTCGTCGCCAAACCCACTGGCTCCAGGTCATCTACAAGTCTTTGCTAGGTAAAGCCCCGCCTTATCTCAACTCACTGGTCACCATAGCAGCACCCAACCATAGCACGCGCTCCAGCAGGTATATCTCACTGGTCACCCCTGAAGCCAATTCTTCATTTGGCCGCCTTTCCTTCCAGACCTCTGCTGCCAATGACTGGAACGAACTGCAAAAATCACTGAAGCTGGAGACACATATCCCCCTCACTAGCTTTAAGCACCAGCTGTCAGAGCAGCTTACAGATCCCTGCACCTGTACATAGCCCATCTGTAAATAGCCCACCCAACTACCTCATCCCCATACTGTATTTATTTATCTTGCTCCTTTGCACCCCAGTATCTCTACTTGCACATTCATCTTCTGCACATCTACCATTCCAGTGTTTAATTGCTATATTGTAATTACTTCGCCACCATGGCCTATTTATTGCCTTACATCCCTTATCTTACCTCACTTGCACACAATGTATATAGACTTTTTTTTAAACTGTATTATTGACTGTATGTTTGTTTATTCCATCCTGATTTGCTTTATCTTGGCCAGGTCGCAGTTGTAAATGAGAACTTGTTCTCAACTAGCCTACCTGGTTAAATAAAGGTTAAATATATATATTTTTTTATGCAAATATGGTACAGCTATATGGACACTCAAACACCATGATGAATAGATTTGAAACTTGTATCTCATTATGGTAAATGGTGAAATAAGTATAGCCATTTATAATTGTAATGGCTTAGCAGATAATAAGAAAAGAAGAAAAATATTTACCTGGCTCAAAGGGAAGGAATATAGGGTGAGTGGAAAATGGACTGGGGGGGTGAAATATACTTCTCCCAAGAAACTCAAAAGAGGTGATGATATTAATTAACAGTAATTTTGTTCCGAATGTGCAAATTGTCCAAACAGATCCGCAAGGTAGTGGATGATTATAAATATTTTATTGGACCGTAAACAGATATGGATCATTAAACTTTACGGACCAAATAATGATGATCCATGCTTCTTTGAAAATATATATAATAAATTAATCAACCCTGCAAGCAATACAAGACTGTTATTATTGTGGGAGATTATAATACTGTTTTAAATACCTCAATGTACTCCATGTTCAGTAATGGCTGCTCAACTCCAACACCATCATTAAGTTTACCGGTGAAACAACGGTGGTAGGCCTGATCACCGACAACGATGAGACAGCCTATAGGGAGGAGTTCAGAGACCTGGCAGTGTGGTGCCAGGACAACAACCTCTCCCTCAACGTGATCAAGACAAAGGAGATGATTGTGGACTACAGGAAAAGGAGGACCGAGCACGGCCCCATTCTCATCGACGGGGCTGTAGTGGGGCAGGTTGATAGCTTCAAGTTCCTTGGCGTCCACATCACCAACAAACTAACATGGTCCAAGCACACCAAGACAGTTGTGAAGAGGGCACGACAAAACCTATTCCCCCTCAGGAGACTGAAAATATTTGCCATGTGTTCTCAGATCCTCAAAAGGTTCTACAGCTGCACCATCCTAAAGGGTTGCATCACTGCCTGGTATGGCAACTTCTCGGCCTCCGACTGCAAGGCACTACCGAGGGTAGTGTGTACGGCTCAATACATCCCTGGGGACAAGCTTCCTGCCATCCAGGACCTCTACACCAGGCGGTGCCAGAGGAAGGTCCTAAAAATTGTCAGAGACTCCAGTCACCCAAGTCATAGACTGTCTTCTCTGCTACCGCACGGCAAGTGGCACTGGGGTGCCAAGTCTAGGACCAAAAGGCTCCTTAACAGCTTCTCCCCCAAGCCTTAAGACTGCTCCCCGTCCCCCCCTTCCATTTGTTTTGTACACTGCTGCTACTCTCTGTTTATATATGCATAGTCACTTCACCCCTACCTACATGTACAGATTACCTCGACTAACCTGTACCCCCGCACCAGGGCAGTTTGCAAACAATGTAAAAAAAAAAGTTATAATATTGAGTTAATGAAGCCAGGTCGCCACTGGTGCAACCTGGCACTAATTTTCATCCTAGCTCAGTGCTTTCTGTGGTGCTGGCAATGCCAGCAGAAAATACGACGAGTAGGGGTTGGTAAATGTACTCTATTTGCGCTGTGATTGGCTCAGTGTTCTTTCACTCATGGGGATACTACGTCACCGCAAAATCTACGGGCAGAGCTCGAAAACTCAAGCCCTCAAGAATTGCCCAAGAATGCTCATGGTCATTGGCCACAGATAAAATGATGTACAATCACGTTATATCTAGCTTTGATTGTACTGATCATGCCAACATCATACTTTCAAAATCTTAGCTAGCAAGCTAGACAAGCATTCATCATCATGAATCATGTTGACAATCTACTGGAAAATCCTTTTCAATCCTTCATATGAAGGATACATTTTGATAGAAAGTTAGCAAAAACAGATAAGATCTTGCTACCATGGAAAGGAAAATCACCTTGATTAACTCTTTAGTCATATCCCAGTTTACCTATTTGCTTATGGTCTTGCCTACACCTAGCGAACTGTTTTTTAAATGATATGAGAAAAAAAGATTCCATTTTATTTGGAACGACAAGCCAGACAAAATTAAACGGGCATATTTATATAATGAATATGAATTTGGAGGGCAGAAATGGTTAAATATTAAAGCATTAGACTTCTCACTAAAGGCTTCAGTTTTACAAAAGTTATACTTAAATCCAAACTGGTTCTCAAGCAAATGATTAAGAATGTCTCACCCTATGTTCAAGAAAGGCCTTTTTCCCTTTATTCAGATTTCAAATAACTGAAAGCGAGAGGTAAAGGAAATCATCTCCCACATATCGCTATAGCACAAAACATGGTACAAACATTATTGACACAGACAACAGCGCAAAGGGCAAGAAGGTAGAGACAACAATACATCACGCAAAGCAGCCACAACTGTCATGCAAGTGTCCATGATTGAGTCTTTGAATGAAGAGATTGAGATAAAACTCCAGTTTGAGTGTTTGTTGCAGCTCGTTCCAGTTGCTAGCTGCAGCGAACTGAAAAGACGAGCAACCCAGGGGTGTGTGTTTTTTAGGGACCTTTAACAGAATGTGACTGGCAGAACAGGTGTTGTATGTGGCGGATGAGGGCTGCAGTAGATATCTCAGGTAGGGGGCGTGAGGCCTAAGAGGGTTTTATAAATAAGCATCAACCAGTGGGTCTTGCGACGGATATACAGAGATGACCAGTTTACAGAGGAGTGTAGAGTGCAGTGATGTGTCCTATAAGGAGCATTGGTGGCAAATCTGATGGCCGAATGGTAAAGAACATCTAGCTGTTCGAGAGCACCCTTACCTGCCGATCTATAAATTATGTCTCTAATCTAGCATGGGTAGGATGGTCATCTGAATCAGGGTTAGTTTGGCAGCTGGGGTGAAAGAGGAGCGATTACCATAGAGGAAAGTAAGTCTAGATTTAACTTTAGCCTGCAGCTTTGATATGTGCTGAAAGAATGACAGTGCACTGTCTAGCCATACTCCCAAGTACTTGTATGGGGTGACTACCTCAAGCTCTAAACCCTCAAAAGGTGGTAATCACACCTGTGGGGAGAGGGGCATTCTTCTTATTAAACCACATGACCTTTGTTTGGGGGGTGTTCAGAACAAGGTTAAGGGTAGAGAAAGCTTGTTGGACACTAAGAAAGCTTTGTTGTAGATCCTTTAACACAAAATCTAGTTTGAGAAACAGACACCTCAAAAGTCCTCAACTGGCAGCTTCATTAAATAGTACCCACAATACACCACGTCAACAGTGAAGAGGCTACTCCGGGATGCTGGCCTTCTAGGCAGAGTTGCAAAGAAAAAGCCATATCTCAGACTGGCCAATAAAAATGAAAGATTAAGATGTGCAAAAGAACACAGACACTGGACAGAGGAACTCTGCCTAGAAGGCCAGCATCCCGGAATCGCCTCTTCACTGTTGAAGCTGGTTGAGAGAATGGGTGGCTACTTTGAAGAATCTAAATTCAAAATATATTTTGATTTGTTCAACACATTTTTGGTTACTACATGATTCCATATGTGTTATTCCATAGTTTTGATGTCTTCACTATTATTCTACAATGTAGAAAATAGTCAACATAAAGAAAAAAACCTTGAATGAGTAGGTGTGTCCAAACTTTGACTGGTACTGTATAGTTTTGGTATTATGTGTATATGTATGGTGTATATACAGAGTGCATTTGTAAAAGAGACCTAGGTTTCAATATGTCTTTCCTGTGAAAATAAAGGTTAAATAAATACAAAATGACTAATCATTTCACTGTAATCGATTCACAAAAGCATGGTCAAGAACGCACTTCATTGTTTTAATACTGGAATGGATTTCAAAAAGAACAGATTAAAAAACTATTTACAAGATGAAGTCCAATTCAACAGTTTTTTTTAGTTAGAAAAAACAAAACATGGAACTTGAAAACGTCACCATAGTTTGATGCACAGTCGGTCAACAAACTTTCACACGGACAAAGTAAAAAAAGAAATCAAATTATTTTCCAACAACTTCAACTAATACTACACATTGGATCCTTAAAAGCGTTATAAAATCTATACATTTGTATTTATTTGTAATGAACACACTTGCTATCACAAAACAGTTTAGCAAAAGGCCGCATTTCAAATGAACTATTTTGACCACTGTAGCTCTTCTCTGTTGATCCACTCTCTTTCTCTCCATACACAGTACACCATTTTCTGATGCATGTCATCTTCATAAATGAAAACATTGGGGGCGTTGCAGCCGACTTTAAAGGCGAGCCGAGACTCACTGATCAACAAAGCACCTTGCGTCATACATAACTACTCAATAGTATTTGTGATCAGCCAGTTAGTCAAAATACAACACGGTTTTGATGCTCTCAAACACGGCCATTACATTTCCAATGACACCGGTTGAGTTCCTGCCCGACAACATTGCAGACGCATTCCAGATCTTACTGTACAATGCCTGGATAGGTATTTAACATATCAGCTAACCACATCATATGATATAGCAATCTGATGGCCAACTACACAGTCGATGACTTGGCACACAACCATTGGTTGATGCAATGGAACGCCTGCACATCAAGTTTGGCTGGAACTCGACCATTACCTTCTATCTCCTCTACCTCAGAATACAGCCCTCCCACTCGTATCCAGGTAGGACCCCTGAGGGTGGGTGTGGCCATGCTGGTGCTGCCTGTACATGTGCCTGAGAGGTATGGGGAAGGACGAGCGGGGGTCCTGACACAGGCGCAGAGGATAGGAAGAGAAGGGGGGATAGAGGGCGGGGGGTGTGGAGGAGGAGGAGACACAGGATGAAAGAGAGGGATCCAGTGGAGGCAGGAGTGAGGGGTGGTGAAGTACCATTTCTGGAAGATAGGGTGCGCCAGAGTTGAACTGGGAGAAGGTGCCAATCTCGGTGGGCGCTATCGGGGGGTAGGAGGAGGGCGTGGGGGTCTGGTTCTGGGGACAAGTCGTTGGAGGGAGGGAGTGGTTGGTCAGGGAGAAGGGCGGGATGTGAGAAGAGGCAGAAGGCTGGAAAGAGGCGACGGACACAGAGGGAATGGCGGAACAGGAAGAGGGTTGGTAAACTGGATTAGGAAGGGAGGATGGGGGGTGAGTGAAGGAGGAAGGAAGAAAGGACGACCCGACAGATGAAGCTTGGATCTGAGTCGGGATGGGAATAGACACAGCGGAGTGGACGGAGCCGGAGGAAACATTCGGAAGAGTCCAATTTTGAACTGAAGAAGAGCAAGAAGAGAGGGATGAAGGGAGCGAGGGAAAGGGATAAGATAGAGGTGCGGGATGGGAAGAAAGAGAGTAAGGGAGAGAGGGAACGGGGTGGGATTGAGAAGTTGAGTGACTTGAGAGGTTGAAGAGAGACGGAGTGGTGGTTTGGATGACGTTGGAGAGAGGTAGGTTTGGGTAGGGGTATGCTGTGGGGTTAAAGATCAACAGAGGGGGGGTCTGGTTGGAGATGGGGACAGCTTGTAGTGCCTGGTTCGGGGGAGGGAGCATGGAATGGGTGGTCACCCCATTCTGCTGGATGGGTTGACAGGAGGGAGGAGGGAGTGATGGAAAAGAGGTATTTGTGGGTGTATGAGGACTGAGCAGGCCTTGCTGTGGGTTGGATGGAAGGATGGAGTGAATGGAGGTGGAGGACAGGAGAGGCTTGGGGGAGGATGAAGTGGAAATAGACAAGGTGGGGTAGGTGAAACTAGTTTGCTGAAGCGAGGGAGATGTGGTGGAGGAAGGGAGGGTAGGAGAAGAGGCGAGAATAGAGGGATAGTCAGTGGTGGCCATGGATGGATAATTAAAAGTAGAGGTGGGGGAGGGTTGGGGGATGGAGGGATCTGAGCAGTAGGAGGACGAAGACTGAGGATGAGGAGCAGGGGCAAAAGAGGAAGAACCAAGAGGAGTGGCTGGATATGTCCCATTGTAAGTGGAAAGACTCATAGTGACGGACCTGCAAGGTAAAATAAATCTTATTATTGTAACCTGCTGTGAATGTAACTGACACATAACAGCTGACCAAAGGTGTTGTACCAATGACTTGTAAGTTATTTAAAGATATGGATGGGGTACATCTCAATACTCTAAAGTGTCTTTGTCTCCTTGTATCCATCTGCACTCCCTGACATTAAAGGAGGTGGCAGGTGAAATCCAGCAGAGTCCAGGTAGGCATCCTCGAGCTCCACATTGCTTTTATATAGCCAGGATTTTCATATCAGTGCAGATGAAGCATATATATTTTTAAATGTAACCTTTATTTAACTAGGCAAGTCAGTTAAGAATAAATTATGATTTACAATGATGGCCTACCGGGGAACAGTGGGTTGACTGCCTTTTTCAGGAGCAGAATGACAGATTTTTACCTTGTCAGCTTGGGGATTTGATCCAGAAACCTTTGTTACTGGCCCAACTCTCTAACCACTAGGCTACCTGCCGCCCCAAAGAGCTAACCTTGGCCGCAGATCCTTACTTTAGACAACCAACATGCACCCATTATAAACCCGAAACTCACCTGTCCATCATTCCATCGGGGACTTTGTTGCCTGATGCATCTTGTGGCCCCTTGGTCATATCGGCCGTGATGTTAGCTGTGATGTCAGTCATCTGGGAGGCAATGAAGGTTTGGCCGACCAGGTCTAGAGCCTGCTGCTCTGGAACAGGGCTCTCCTGGAAAGGGGTTTCGTTGGAGCCATACCCACACACAGACTCAGGGAGAGGGGGAAGGGAGGGGAGAGATGCCAGGGCCAGGCTCTGGAGGTCGGAGGAGGAAGAGGAGTACTGAGACAGGAGCTCAGTGGAGTCGCATGGGTCACAGCTCACTGAGAGAGAGGATAGAGGAAGTAGATAGAAAATAGAGGGATGAATAGAGGGACAGAAAAACGAGTAAAATAGGATTTTAGTTGACCATTTTAAAAACAATAAACAAAGCATATGCATAAATCAAATCATTGAGGAGGACACAGAAAATGGTCAGAAAAGCATCTCCATTGCAATGAATGATTGTAGGATGGAAGAGGAATCAACAAGTTGAGAGAAATTTGAGTAATATTAAACTCACCAATATCTAGAGGTTCATTTAGCTTCCGCTTTTGCCTCACGTCCCTCTGTCTGGAAGAAAAAAATATATATATAGATGGGTGAGTGTATGTGGAAAAATTGGTGTGTGTGCGTGCGTGTGTGTGTGCTATACCTTTTGCTATTCATGCCATCCTCTCTAAAGCCCTTCGCGAAGGGATTGGATTGGATCTTCAGTTCAGTGATCTGCCAATCAGTCACACAGTCAGTAACCATTATAAGAAGAATAGAAAGTATTGTATATTAGAAGTGTATAAAAACATTCTCTGAGAAACTATATTATATTTGACCCATTTGATCTTTTATGCATATATACTGTCACTAGTTCTCTCTCTCACACACACACACACACACACACACACACACACACACACACACACACACACACACACACACACACACACACACACACACACACACACACACACACACACACACACACACACACACACACACACACACACACACACCCACACACACACCCACACACACACACACACCCACACACCCCTTCCTTCCCTATCCTCCTTACCTTATTGTTCTGGTAGGCGGTGACAGTGAGAAACTGGGTCTCTGGGAAGATGAAGGAGTGTTGCCCTCCCCCCCACCTCAGCACGTCTCTGGCCTCGATCACGTGTACCCGTGGCTGGTAACGGTGGAGGGAGTGGAGGATGATCTACGAGAAAGAAGAGAGAGCGAGGAAGGAAGAAAGTCATTATTATTGTCATTATAGAAAGTTGGGTATGACATGACCATTTTTGTTTTTAAGAAATAGATAGGCCTAGATTCACACCTATACACACACACATACATCCATCATCCCCCCCCCCCCCCCCACCCCACACAGTCATACTTTCTTTCTCCCACTATACTCACATATCCCTGTGTGTCCAGCGTGTTGTTGGTGAGCTTGGCGCGGTGGAAGGAGATGCTCCTGCTCTGCCAGTGGGCACCCGTGGCTGGTGAGTCTGGGTGAATAAACACCCGGTCGGGTAAGCGGGCCTCAGCGCCACCCACCACCTGCCAGGTGTCGCCCTGAAAGCGGTAGCGAGAGGTATCCATGGCCACCACATCCAGCAGCAGTATGTAGCGCAGCGCCGGGTTCAGGCCTGACAGCTTTACCCTCAGCTGGGGGAACATCCGCCTTGGAGGAGGGAGGAAAGAGTGGATGAAGGGAGACAGATAAATAAGGAGGGGGAGAAAGAGAGGGAAAGATAATGGTTTTATTACACAATTTTATTACACAATTTTAGAAGCATTACAAAGTATCAATGGCAGCTAGGCTGAATTATTTGATACAATTTACACATTACATAGGAAGAGAGGAAAAGATGGAGAGTGAAAGAAGAAAAGGGAAGAAAGGGAGAGATAGGTTGCGTGGGAGAAGGAGACAAAGGGGAAGAAAGAAATAGAGGAATATAAGGAAAGGATATAGAGAAAAAGAAACAGAAGGGTGAGAGAGAGAGAGAAAGAAGAAGTGGGAGAGAGATTGATAAATATAATAATTTTCAAACATTAACACCTATGAGAAGGCATTTCCCAGTAAATGAATTTCCTTTATTAACCTTTGACCTTTTAGCAGAGGAGATACATTTAAATCAAACTTTATTGAAAAAAAATGTCAACATGGGTCACAGATGGACAGCACTCACCTGCCCTTCTTGGTGATGATCATCTCTGTGCCCACGGAGCAGAAATGTTTCCACAGTGAAGCGTTCTCCAGCTCCATCTTGACGCTGTCCTGCTGGCCTTTACAGGTTGGCTCGCTGGGGGTGGGGGGTGGGGCCAGAGGGTGAGAGGGCATGGCCCCGGCAGCCATGTCATAGGAGGAGGGGTAGAGGGGCATGTGGGCAGGAGGTTCCCTCTCTGGTAGGGGGGCGTATAATTATAATTAATTAGCTTCAGTTAGGGTTCAAGTAAGCATGGGAGTGCTGTGCAACCTAACATCTAAATTAAAGGAAATTTCCACCCAAAAACAGAAATACCACCGGTATGATGCAAAATGCATCATATTGGCTCTATTTCTGTATTTTGAAAGTTTTATGTCTTGAAAACTTGATTGCTGACATGCAAAATATTTTGGGACTATATCAACATTGGGCTAATGAAACAAATACCAAAAGAAAAATTTTGCGTGAAATTTTCCTTTAATAAGCCAGGGTATCCCCATTTCAATTTGTAGCATCTTCATGAGAAATGACACCCCGATAAGTAAATAAGTAATTACAATCCTGAATTTGGTGTTGATCAATGACCATTTTGGCATTGAGATAAGCATTACCACATACTATTAATACTCTGATATTCATACTAATTAATTTGAGCAGATCTTATCAATAAACAATGGTAATGATTGACAAGGTCAACTTTAACCATGATCTGAATTGGACTGGGTAATTATGACAGTATTTCAAAGGATTAACCATAAATTGTAAAGCACCACATGACATGCATACACACTGATGCTTTCTCTCAAATACACATTGACACAGACAGACAGACGCACACAAGCACACACTCGCCTCTATAGCAGCAGTCTCCCACTCTTTGGTGCCCAAGGGCCAAACTGGGGTACATCTCCACACTCAGCATCTCTTCGTTCTCGCTATACCTCTCCTTTTCCTCTCCCTTGCTCAGTAACTCACTCTATTTATCTCTTTCTCTCTGTCCATTTACTGCCAATCAGTTTGTTTGTTCTCCAGTGCGATTTGTCCTTGATGTTTCGATCTTGTCCTTGTAGTATTCTCTTTGAGTTCTCTTTTTGGCTATGGTATTTCTTCTTAATTTCCCCTCTGTCTGTCTTGTCCCTCTCTCTTTCTCTTCTTTAAATGTCCCTCTGGCTCAGGGCCGATGTGTTATATAGGTGAGTGAGGCTTCACACATCGGGCCAAATGGGCAGTTTTCACACTCCCTTCTTTTTAACTCTCCCTAGGACCAACCTTCAGGCTGCAGGCCCCCTCTCTGTTCTCATTCTCTAAACAGACAGCTGACTAATACAAAAACAGCACAGAGCAGCGTCCGATGGGTTACATCAAGAAATAAGGCCAGTTTATATATATATACACACACACACACACAGTACCAGTCAAAAGTTCAGACACACCTACTCATTCAAGGGTTTTTCTTTATTTTTACTATTTTCGAAATTGTAGAATGATAGTGAAGACATCAAAACTATGAAACAAGTAGTAAGCAAAAAAGTGTTCAACAAATCAAAATATAATTTATATTCTTCAAAGTAGCCACCCTTTGCCTTGATGACAGCTTTGCACACTCCTGGTGCATTCTCTCAACCACCTGGAATGCATTTCAATTAACAGGTGTGCCTTGTTAATTTGTGGAATTTACTTCCTTCTTAATGCGTTTGAGCCAATCAGTTGTGTTGTGACAAGGTAGGGGTGGTATACAGTAGATAGCCCTATTTGGTAAAAGACCAAGTCCATATTATGGCAAGAACATCTCAAATAAGCAAAGAGAAACAACATGAATGTCAGTCAATCCGGAAAATGTCAAGAACTTTGAAAGTTTGATGAAACTGGCTCTCATGAGGACCGCCACAGGAAAGGAAGACCCAGAGTTACCTCTGCTGCAGAGGATAAGTTCATTAGAGTTACCAGCCTCAGATATTGCCACTCAAATAGATGCTTCAGAGTTCAAGTAACAGACACATCTCAACATCAACTGTTCAGAGGAGACTGCGTGAATCAGGCCTTCATGGTCGAATTGCTGCAAAGAAACCACTACTAAAGGACACCAATAAGAATAGACTTGCTAGGGCCAAGAAACACGAGCAATGGACATTAGACAGTTGGAAATCTGTCTTTTGGTCTGATGAGTCCAAATTTGACATTTTTGGTTCCAAATGCTGTGTCTTTGTGAGACGGATGATCTCTGCACGTGTGGTTCCCATCGTGAAACATGGAGGAGGTGTGATGGTGTGGGGGTGCTTTGCTAGTGACACTGTCAGTGATTTATTTAGAATTCAAGTCACGATTTTTAGCAAATTTAGTAAAACAGTAATACCTTATTTATACAAGTATTCAGACCCTTTGCTTTGAGACTCGAAATTGAGCTTAGGTGCATCCTGTTTCCATTGATCATCCTTGAGATGTTTCTTCAACTAGATTGGAGTCCACCTGTGGTAAATTCAATTGATTGGACATGATTTCGAAAGGTACAGACCTGTCTATATAAGGTCCCACAGTTGACTGCGTGTCAGAGCAAAAACCAAGCCATGAGGTCGAAGGAATTGTTCGTAGAGCTCCGAGACAGGATTGTGTCAAGGCACAGATCTGGTGAAGGGTACCAAAACATTTCTGCAGCATTTAAGGTCCCCAAGAACAGCATGACCTCCATCATTCTTAAATGGAAAAAGTTTGGATCCACCAAGACTCTTCCTAGAGCTGGAAGCCCCGGCCAAACTGAGCAATCGGGGGAGAAGTGCCTTGGTCAGGGAGGTGACCAAGAACTCGATGGTCACTCTGGCAGAGCTCTACAGTTCCTCTGTGGAGATGGGAGAACCTTCCAGATGGAGAACCATCTCTGCTGCACTACACCAATCAGGCCTTTATGGTAGAGTGCCCAGACGGAAGCCACTACTCAATAAAAGGCACATGACAGCCTGCTTGGAGTTTGTCAAAAGGAACCTAAAGACTCTCAGACCATGAGAAACAAGATTCTCTGGTCGGATGAAACCAAGATTGAACTATTTGGCCTGAATGCCAAGCGTCACACCTGGAGGAAACCTGGCACCATCCCTACGGTGAAGCATGGTGGTGGCAGCATCATGGTGTGGATGTGTTTTTCAGCAGCAGGGACTGGGAGACTAGTCAGTATCAAGGCAAAGATAAATGGAGCAAAGTACAGAGAGATCCTTGATGAAAACCTGCTCAACAGCCCTCAGGACCTCAGACTGGGGCGAAGGTTCACCTTCCAATAGGACAACTACCCTAAGCACACAGCCTAGAAAATGCAGGAGTAGCTTTGGTACAAGTCTCTGAATGGGAGAAACTCCCCAAATACAGGTGTGCCAAGCTTGTAGCATCATACCCAAGAAGACTCAATGCTGTAATTGCTGCCAAAGGTGCTTCAACAAAGTACTGAGTAAAGGGTCTGAATACTTGTGTAAATGTCACATTTTTGTTTCGTATTTTTTATTTATTCTAAAAACCAGTTTTTGCTTTGTCATTATGGGGTATTGTGTATAGTTTGATGAGGGGAAAAAAGGCTGTAATGTAACAAAATGTGGAAAAAGTCAAGGGGTCTGAATACTTTCAGAAGGCACTGTATATATACACTACATGACCAAAAGTATGTGGACACCTGCTTGTCAAATGTGTCATTCCAAAATCATGGGCATTAATAAGGAGTTGGTCCCCCCTTTGCTGCTATAACAGACTACCCTTCTGGGAAGGTCTTCCACTAGTTGTTTAGAACATTGCTTTGTAGATTTGCTTCCATTCAGCCACAAGAGCATTAGTAAGATCGGGCACTGATGTTAGGCGATTCAATTATCTCCACAAACCATTATTGTAGGGGCCTCGCTTTCTGCAAGGGGGCATTGTCATGCTGAAACAGGAAAGGGCGTTCCCCAACCTGTTGCCACAAAGTTGGAAACACAGAATCGTCTAGAATGTCATTGTATGCTGTAGTGTTAAGATTTCCCCTCACTGAAACAAAGGGGCCTAGCCCGAACCATGAAAAACATCACCAGACCATTTTTCCTCCACCAATCTTACCAGTTGGCACTATGCATTGGGGCAGGTAGCATTCTCCTGGCATACGTCAAACCCAGTTTCGTCCGTCGGACTGCCAGATGGTGAAGCGTGGTTCCTCACTCCAGAGAATGCGTTTCCACTGCTCCAGGGTCCAATGGCGGCGAGCATAACAATACTACAGCCGATGAACAGTTATTGGGCTGACATTGCTTCCAGAGGTAGTTTGGAACTTGGTAGTGAGTGTACAACCGAGGACAAATTATTTTTACACGAATACACGCTTTAGCACTCAGTGGTCCCGTTATGTAAGCTTGTGTGGCTTACCACATTGTAGACGTTTCCACTTCACAATAACAGCACTTACAGTTGACCGGGGCAGCTCTAGCAGCTCTAGCAGAACAGAAACTTGACAAACTGACTTGTTGGAAAGGTGGCATTCTATGACGGTGCCACATTGAAAGTCACTGAGCTCTTCAGTAAGGCCATTCTACTGTCAATGTTTTTCTATGGAGATTGCTGTGTGCTCGATTTTATACACCTGTCAGCAACGGGTGTGGCTGAAATAGCCGAATCCACTAATTTGAAAGGGTGTCCACATACAGTTGAAGTCGTAAGTTAACATACATGGCCATGGCCAAATACATTTAAACTCATGTTTTCACAATTCCTGACATTTAATCCTAGTACAAATTCCCTGTCTTAGGTCAGTTAGGATCACCACTTTATTTTAAGAATGTGGAATGTCAGAATATTATATTATTTCAGCTTTTAATTCTTTCATCACATTCCTAGTGGGTCAGAAGTTCACATACACTCAATTAGTATTTGGTAGAATTGCCTTTAAATTGTTTAACTTGGGTCAAACTTGTCTGGTAGCCTTCCACAAGCTTCACACAATAAGCTGGGTGAATTTTGGCCCATTCCTCCCGACAGAGCTGGTGTAACTGAGTCAGGTTTGTAGGCCTCCTTGCTCGCACACACTTTTTCAGTTCTGCCCACAAGTTTTCTATAGAATTGAGGTCAGGGCTTTGTGATGGCTACTCCAATACCTTGACTTGTTGTCCTTAAGCCATTTTGCCACAACTTTGGAAGTATGCTTGGGGTCATTGTCCATTTGGAAGACCCATTTGCAACCAAGCTTTAACTTCCTGACTGATGTCTTGAGATGTTGCTTCAATATATCCACATAATTTTCCTTCCTCATGATGCCATCTATTTTGTGAAGTGCACCAGTCCCTCCTACAGCAAAGCACCCTCACAACATGATGCTGCCACCCCCGTGCTTCACGGTTGGGACGGTGATCTTCGGCTTGCAAGCCTCCCCCTTTTTTCTCCAAACATAACAATGGTCATTATGGCCAAACAGTTCTATTTTTGTTTCATCAGACCAGAGGACATTTCTCCAAAAAGTATGGTCTTTGTCCCCATGTGCAGTTGCAAACCATAGTCTGGCTTTTTTTAATGGCGGTTTTGGACCAGTGGCTTCTTCCTTGCTGAGAGGCCTTTCAGGTTATGTCGATATAGGACTCGTTTTACTGTGGATATAGATACTTTTGAACCTGTGTCCACCATCATCTTCACAAGGTCCTTTGCTGTTGTTCTGGGATTGATTTGCACTTTTAACACCAAAGTACGTTCAACTCTAGGAGACAGAACGTGTCTCCTTCCTGAGCGGTATGACAGCTACGTGGTCCCATGGTGTTTATACTTGCATTCTATTGTTTGTACAGATGAACATGGTACCTTCAGGTGTTTGGAAATGGCTCCCAAAGATGAACTAGACTTGTGGAGGTCTAAAATCTTTTTCTGAGGTATTGGCTGATTTCTTTTGATTTTCCCATGATGTCAAGCAACGATGCACTGAGTTTGAAGGTAAGCCTTGAAATACATCCACATGTACACCTCCAATTGACTAAAATTATGTCAATTAGCCTATCAGAAGCTTCTAAAGCCATGACATCATTTTCTGGAATTTCCCAAGCAGTTTAAAAGGTACAGTCAACTTAGTGTATGTAAACTTCTGACCCACTGGAATTGTGATACAGTGAATTATAAGTGAAATAATCTGTCTGTAAACAATTGTTGGAAAAATTACTTGTGTCATGCACAACCAACCTAAGTGAATGTAAACTTCCGACATCAACTGTATTTTGGTGTATATAGTGTATATCTTTTTTTACCGTCATACTGCGTCATTACTGTAATATTAACCTGGTTGTCATCTTAGATGTATTTGTAACATGACATGTACAAGCTCATACAGCACCTGAAATGTCTCACCTCGGTATCTTAATCCATCTGGCAAAAGGGTATGCCACAGTAAAAGAACAGATATCACTGACATAAGTACCAGTGCACAATACTTTTTGGACCCCATTTAACCTTTTCCTAGTGATGAACCAGCAGTTAACACTGTTTTCAGATTCAGAGTGTTGAATAGTCACATGTACAGAGGTGCAGGTGTAATTGCAGGGTACAGCGAATAGCTTAGGCTCCAAGCTCCAACATGCAGGACTAAGCCAAATAAAATGAAAAAAAATCAAATAAAAATAAATGTATAAATAGCATTATATACATCATAACTGTAGCAGTGTTTAATAAATAAATGTCGATTGGGGTGGAGGCAGAGTAAAGACTGTTGATGGGGAGGGAATGACCATA
Source organism: Salvelinus alpinus (assembly GCF_045679555.1). Lineage (NCBI taxonomy): Eukaryota > Metazoa > Chordata > Actinopteri > Salmoniformes > Salmonidae > Salvelinus > Salvelinus alpinus. The sequence goes on from NC_092102.1 coordinate 4,284,308, forward strand.
GGAGTAGTAGCATGACCATTGAGGGGGTGTGGGGACCAAGTTAAATAAAAACAATGACAACTATAATAAAAATCATCTATAACATACTGCCCATCACTGTCAACACACACACACACACACACACCCCCCCTCCCCCTCCCATCACACACGCCTATATTGGGGGGCTACTGGCGGGTTCCCTGTGGTCATTTGATTGCTTTAGTCTTCCTCTCTGGGACTCCCTGTCACCCTCTCCCAGTGGGAGGCCAGGGGTCGTATGCAGGTGGAAGACTTGAACAGAGGCAGTTTGGTCCTGGGCTGCCAGTTTGGTCTTTACATAAACAAGGATGTCTAGAATGATCTAGAATTCTAAAAAGGAGCATGGTGTAAGAATTGAAATTTGTGAAATAATCAATACCCGCACACCGATGAATGTTTCAGCTGATTTACAACGGTTTGACCCGATTGTCTTCATCAGAACTAAATTGAAAGCATTTATTTGCTAGTTCAATTAATGGTTAATTAATGCTAGGTTATTAATGGCTGTAATAACAATGGAGGTAATATCAGCAGATTTACAGTCCATACTTTTCCGTAGATGCAGTTCGACATGCTGATTTTTCAGAATCACAGCACATTCCTCAGAGTTAAGTTCAGTGAGTTCTGGTTAGACAGGAGGTGTTGAACTGTCATCATAACAGTTTTGCATTCCATGGTAATTTTGGACCGAAATCTATTTTCAATATGATCCTCAATTTGACCTGTTTTACAACAGAGTGACTTCTTGTCAACATTCATCCATGCTGATGTATCCATGATTCGTTGAATATATACTGAACAAAAATATAAACGCAACATGCAACAATTAACGATTTTAATGAGTTACAGTTCATATAAGGAAATCAGTCAATTGAAATAAATTAATTAGGCCCTAGTCTATGGATTTCACATAACTGGGCAGGGACGCAGCCATTGGTGGGCCTGGAAGGGTATAAGCCCACCCATTGGGGAGCCAGGCTCAGCCAATCAGGATGACTTTTTCCCTACAAAAGGGCTTTATTACAGAGAGAAATACTCCTGTTTCATCAGCTGTCTGGGTGGCTGGTCTCATACAATCCAGCAGGTGAAGAAGCCGGATGTGAAGGTCCTGGGCTAGCGTGGTTACTCGTGGTCTGCGGTTGGACATACTGCCAAATTCTCTAAAACGATGTCGGAGGCAACTTTTGGTAGAGAAATGAACATTCAACAGCTCTGGTGGACATTCCTGCAGTCAGCATGTCATTTGCATGCTCCCTCAAAACTTGAGACATCTGTGGCATTGTGTTGGTGTCAAAATTGCACATTTTAGAGTGGCCTTTTATTGCCCCCAGCACAAGGTACACCTGTGTAATGATAATGCTGTTTCATCAGCTTCTTGATAACCTGACAGGTGTGGCATATCTTGGCAAAGGAGAAACGCTCACCAACAGGAATGTAAACACATTTGTGCACAACATGTGAGAGAAATAAGCTTTTTGTGCCTATGGATAATTTCTGTGATCTTTTATTTCAACTCATTAAACATAGGACCAACACGTTACAGGTTGGGTTGATATGTTTTTTTCCCAGTATAAATTTCCTCATCATCTAACGTGCTCAAATCAGTGCTTAATTGGTCAATCGGGAGGTGCCGGAACAAAAAGTGAGAGTGGGGGGGAAATTTGGCTGAATATTTTTTAATACCGCACAAATGATCGAAATGGCAGGCTACTTTGACACTGACAAACTGAGAATCTGAGATCAATAAAAATGACCTGGTCTTGAATCCATCAATAGCCTAGGTTTGTGAAGATACATATTGTAGGCTTCAATAGTTCTAAAAAGGCTTTCCAGTTTCTGACTCACCCAATGACGAGCAGCTCACTAGCTGGTGATCTTTTGTAAAAATCTTTTGTAAATAAATATTTGGAAGTTGATCAAATATTTTGTTGGCCTATATCTTAGAGTCTTCTCTTTTCAGCAGGAGACATTTGCTTTCCATCCTGTGTTTTCCCTCGATTGTATTTGAAATTTTGCTAAAAGGCCTGTTTAGTCTGCGTGCTGTTTTTTCACTGATGATTAGCGTGTGTTCACGACTGTAGGCTTTTCCTTTTTATTGGGCTACAATCTACAGCTAGGCTATTTTTAAAAAGAAGCTATTGATCATATGTGGCGAAATTATAGGCTTTCTCATGGTGTACAGTAGTGGGTTATTCTGAATGATTTAATTTATTTCTGAACAGACAGCAGTAATTCTATAACTTTGGAAAATGTATTTTCATTTATCAGTGATGCTCGCAGTTCCTTCAGAACCCTATGACTCTATTAGGGAAAAAAATGATGAAGTGCAACGCTGGAGAGATGGGTTGCAGATATCTATCAGGGCAGAGAGGGAGAGAGATATCATAAAAAGGGAATCTCATTCTAATTATGAGAGAGATACTGGCATGCATCTCACAAGGTCACTGCCATGCGTTGGTCTCAAACATTGAGAAACATTGTAAACTAACCATAAACCCTGGCCGCCCAACCCTAATCAACTCTTAGAATACTAGGCCCGGGCTGAAAATCGTCTTTTTCACATTACGTTTTTTTGTGGGGACAGGAGAATTAACAGAGGCAACTCAAATGAACTTCGATCACTTTTATTGTAATTTTTAAATTGCAAAAAGTGAAGGGGGAAAAAATCATGCAATGATAGATACCGGATCTGGCCAAGTAGCTTGCGGAAAAATTGTCCGAAACAAAAAGGTGCCGGATCCTGTTCTGCAGGATCTGGCTCAAATTAAGCACTGGCTCAAATATAGGTAAAAGCCAAACGAATGTGGTTCAGTTGGTACGTTGTGTGTTTTATTCCTGCATAACAAAGTATATTCACTCAAGTCAGTCACTGGATAAAAGCGTCTGCTAAGTGCATATATCCCCGTTATGACTAAAATGAATTCACTTTTACGTCTTTATTGGCTTTTAATCAGATTTTTGCCATCTGTGTTCACCCTGAATGTACTAACTCTGAATGTAACAGTAAACGCAGATGCCGATGACAAAAGTCAAATAAAAAGCAAATAGATAAATAAATAGTAATTAAATCTAGTCACAGGCCAAAGTAACAGATGGAGAGGGGAGGGGGAAAATGGAGGGAGAGGCTGAATGTTGTTGATGTTTTTCTTGTCCATTTGTGGGGGGTTGGAGAGAGGGATGAAAGGCAGCCAGTGGGATGGAAGGGAAGTGGAGGTGAGAAGTGAGGACACCCCGCCTGTCTGCCACAAAGGGGGTGAGGAGCGAGGTCATTACCCATGTTGGGGGGGGTTAATGTGTTTATGGGCCAACAGGTGTGATGGGGCACTTTGGCACCAGGCTTCCATTATCAGTAATGATGGGGATCATTTCCCTCTGTGGGTTCTGTTCATGACTACTAGAGTGAGTTGTTGGTATTGTGTACTGTAGCCTGTTTGTTTAGTGTTGTTCTATAGCCATTACCACAACCCCCCCCCTGTCATGTATGTGCAAAATGCTTTTGGCATCCGAGGCTGTGGTGTGTCTTTCTGTGTGTTTGTGTGTTACTCTTTGCACCAGCCTCTGCTCTTACCACCAACATGTGCTTTGTAAGCCTTATTTGAGTATTTCATAGTTTATTTCTTTGTGAGTTTTTCCAATACAATCTGTATTGAAAGTATTGAAAATTCAGGGTGGATCAAGCGTCTCAGAGTAGGAGTAATTCTAAATCAGGTCAGGGCTCCGTGCAGGCCAGTCAAGTTCTTCCACACCGATCTCGACAAACCTTTTCTGTATGGATCTCACTTTGTGCACGGGGCCATTGTCATGCTGAAACAGGAAAGGGTGTTCCCCAAACTGTTGCCACAAAGTTGGAAACACAGAATCGTCTAGAATGTCATTGTATGCTGTAGCATTAAGATTTCCCTTCACTGGAACCAAGGGGCCTAGCCTGAACTATGAAAAACAGCCCCAGATCATTATTCCTCCTCCACCAAACATTTCCCCTGCTCCAGAGTCCAATGGCGATGAGCTTTACACCAGTCCAGCCGACGCTTGGCATTGCGATCGTAGACTTGTGTGCAGCTGCTTGGCAATGGAAACCCATTTCATGACGCTCCCTGACGAACAGTTCTTGTGCTGACATTGCTTTCAGAGGCAGCTTGGAACTCGGTAGTGAGTGTTGCAGCCGAGGACAGACGATTTTTTACGTGCGACGCGCTTCAGCGGTCCCATCCTGTGAGCTTGTGTGGCCTACCACTTTGCGGCTGAGCTATTGTTGCTCCTACACTGGGGCAGCTCTAGCAGGGCCGACATTTTATCAACTGACTTGTTGAAAAGGTGGTACCCCATGAACGTGCCACGTTCTTCAGTAAGGCCAGTCTACTGCCAACATTTGTCTATGGAGATTACATTGCTGTGTGCTCAAGTGTATACACCTGTCAGCAATGGGTGTGGCTGAAATAGCCGAACCCATCAATTTGAAGGGGTGTCCACATTTGTATATATACAGTGGGGAGAACAAGTATTTGACTGCCGATTTTGCAGGTTTTCCTACTTAAAGCATGTAGAGGTCTGTAATTCTTATCATAGGTACACTTCAACTGTGAGAGACGGAATCTAAAACAAAAATCCAGAAAATCACATTGTATGATTTTTAAGTCATTCATTTGCATTTTATTGCATGACATAATTATTTGATCACCTACCAACCAGTAAGAATTCCATCTCTCACAGACCTGTTCGTTTTTCTTTAAGGACTGGGGAGTTTTCAGGATAAAAAATAAGCCTTGTTCAGTCCTGGTTCAGTCTGCTTTCCACCAGAGACTAGGAGATTAACTCACCTTTCAGCAGGACAATAGCCTGAAACACAAGGTAAAATCTAGACTGGAGTTGCTTACAAAGAAGACAGTGAATGTTCCAGAGTGGTCGAGATACAGTTTTGACTTAAATATACTTGAAAATCTATGGCAAGACCTGAAAATGGTTGTCTAGTAATGACCAGCAACCATTTTGCAGACTTTGAAGAGTTTTGAAAAGAATAAATGGACAAATGTTGCACAATCCAGGTGTGGAAAGCTCTTAGATACTTACTCAGAAAGACTCACAGCTGCAATCACTGCCAAAGGTGTGTGGTAAACCGTTGGGTGTTGGGTTGAGCACGCAGATATTAACACAGAGACAGGGAGGTTCTAGTCAGAAAACACAACTTTACTAGGCAACAAAATAACATAGGTTTGGCTCATTCTTCTCAGGTTCTGCTCCATGTCTGTCTCTCTGTTCCTCCTCGCGGTGTGCCACGGTGATCCCTTTATGTGGCCTGCACGGCTGGTTGGCACTCTCCCCTAATTACCTCTACTTGGAGCAGTCAGCGTCGGGGTGCCCAGCCCAAGTACTCCCAGCAGAGGGAGCCAACGTCGCGGCACATACCTCCCCTCTATCACCAACCCCCGGGGTAGACCTCCCAGGATTCCACAGGTGCTTCTACAAAGTATTGACAAGGAGTGTGAATACTTATGCAAAATAGATATTTCTTTATTTAATTTTCAATACATTTGCAAATATTTCTAAAAACATGTTTTCACCTTGTCATTATGGGGTATTGTGTGTAGATTGGTGAGAGAAATAATGGTTTCATCCAAATATCATCCAATTTCATGAAAATCATCATTTTTACTGTTCGGGACCTTTAAGCAAGTCAGCCATATCAGCTAGGCTGCCGGAGGCGGCTTCCTGATGACCAGGTGTAGCTGTGGTCATGATTAACTCCATGGTCAGCTTATGTCACCGTTATTGTGCATTAATAAATGTGTAGTGTTGTGTAGTGTCTTCAATGGCATGCATCTAAAAAAAAATGACTTTGCCCTACCAAGATGTACATGTTAAAATCGCCACTGAATATTTGTGCACTTTGACATACAACATTGTGATGGTGCGCTAATGAGCTATATCCCTCCCTCGGGGCTAATTTAGGGCCCTTCAAAATCTGTTAACTCCATTTAGTTTTTTCAGGTTTCTGGTTTTTCCCACTTTATTAAAGTTTTCACCCTCAAAATCACACATTTTTATATAAAAAAAAAAAAAAAAAACTCCCTTTCTAGGGAGTTTTTCCTAGCCACCGTGCTTCTACACCTGCATTGCTTGCTGTTTGGGGTTTTAGGCTGGGTTTCTGTACAGCACTTTGAGATATCAGCTGATGTACGAAGGGCTATATAAAATAAACTTGATTTGATTTGATGTTCTTAGTCCAAATCAAAGCCTAAAACACACAAGGAGACCACTTTTGAGGTCTGGGAAAAATATAAATTTTTTCATGGTTTTGGAGGGTGTAGTTCCCCTTTAATTCAAGTGCGCACCAATTAAGAGTCCTTTGTGTTTAGCTAGCTGTGTTTCTGTACTGCACATGTGATGGCAGAGTTGTCTAAACAAATGCCCAATCGATTGATACAAATCATCATGATATAATTCTGCCAGGTAGGCCTACTTTGCAGTCAACATTTAATTGGGAAGATTTTTTTGAGAAAGAAATTACTATTTCGGCATGCTAACTGGCTACACAAAACTAACAGGCGCATTTCCATATCATTACTTTGCAAGAAATATTTCTCCTTGATGCATTATTATCAATTATGAGAAACTTAACTTCAATACATTTAATACATGTTCAATACAAGTTTTATATTGTTTAATTCTATTTTAATGTCTGGATTCTGTGATTCCGTTCCCGTTTTCTGCATTATACATTTTATAGGGCCCTACTAAGGGTAGCGGTTAGAGTGTTGGGCCAGTAACTGAACAGTTACTGGTTTGAAAACCTGATCCGACAACGTGAAAAGTCTGCTGATGTGCCCGTGAGCAAGGCACTTAACCCTAATTTACTACAGTGGCACTGTACTACTATGGCTAAGCCTGTAAAACAACACATTTCACTGCACCTATCTGGTGTATGTGACAATAAAAAAAATGATGGGTTGGAATAGTGGGTTTCAACGTAAAGGCATCACATATGCTTATAAAATATATACCCTGTTTCTGATTCTGGAGTGGGTGGGTGGTTGTGCAATGGGGTGCTGGTAAAACAAAATGGCCCTTATATATTTTTTTGTTGTTGCTTTGATCCTTTTGGTTGAAGGGTAATGATGTCAGGAGCTGTGTGGGAATTTTCTTCAGCCGCTCCTAAATATAGCAAATAAGAAAATTACAGTTCCGCACCATTATAAAATGTACACAATGGGGCGCTAGTGAAAACACACATGAAAGGAGGGCTTTTCTTTGCATTGGTCCTTTTGGGTGAAGGCTTGGGAAATGATGTCAGGAGGTGTATGAAAATGGTCTACAATTCTTTTCACTAATCTTCAACGTTGACAACAGGCCCTACCAGACATTCCTATAATAATCAGTCCACCAAGCTTATGATATGAAAATAATATTTTAACAGCATTTCAGAAATTGGATTTTATTTTCATTTGACTAAAGGGGAAGGTACGAAATGTGATAACGTAATAATTATTAGCTATCAATTGAAAACAAAATTGTTTTCAGTATGTTGATTCAATTTCCTTGTTCCTTGCTGATATTACTCCATTTGCAGGTGTGAGTCAGGTTCTCCCAGCGTGGGTCAGTTGCAGAGATCTGTTGTGCAGCATTCTGTCACCACACTCTTTTGCGACTTGACATTACATTCTTTTTCAGTAGCACATTTTCTCACCTCACCATCTGAAATTGAAGGCACACACGTTAATGGGGGCCCTAGTGGAGAAATATACAAATGCCCAATCGTTCTGTACAATGTCATAGCAAATACATACACAATCAAAAATACTAAATAATAGGGGGAAATTGTTGATAGGAAAGACAGTAGGTGCGATAGTTAAAGCAGAAATCAGCAGTTGAAACAATAACAAAGCGTTCTCTACTCCCCTGTTTCAGTAAAAAGCTGAGAGATTGGGCCGGAGAAATCTAACCACTCTCAAATTCATAGACAGAGTTATGGATGCAAGGACTGACCATCCATGATGTTCAAATTATTAACCATGTTTTGAGGCTTTATAGTGTTTGTTTACATTGGCTTTGTTTACAATCATTGGAGTAAAAATAAACTTATATTTTTAGTTTTGATGGGGTACAACAGTTGAACTAAGCTCATGAGGCATTTATAAATGATATTCTTCGAGAATAAATGGGTACATATCATTAATCTGTCCAAAATAATTGTGTCCACAAATGGATGTAGCAACTGCAGATTGCCCCTTTAAGTAATTGATAAACAATTGAAAAAAAAACTTCAAATAAGATAATTATTATTCCCCACAGTTAGCAGAGCTATGTACATAAATGTACAGTTAGTTAGCTACCGCCTCTAACTTCCTGACCCCAAACTGGCTCCAGTTGTGTTTCGATTTTTACATTTGTGGCATCATGTAGTATTTTGACTACCAATAGATGCAGTGTAATGTGCTAGAATTACTAAAGCAAGATGAAATATAGCTACGAACGGGGTGCTGGCTCTTCCACATTTTGACTTAGTAGAGGCTGACATGATGGACATACTTTCTGAGTTTCAAGTCAATCAGATGTACTGTTCATCAGAATACAATTTTTTGGGAGATTTGATTAAAAAAATCTAATATGAAGGAAAATCCAATATGATGGAAATCATTGGTATATGATGCAAATATGTTCCTTAAGCTAAAACACTCATATATTAAGTTTTGTTGTTGTATGTGTAACGGGGTGGCGTGGCTGACCCTTAGATAGCTTTTTAGCATTCAAATAAATGCTAACAGTTTTGAGGTTCACAACTGAATTGCTTGCTGTTTCCATGTTGTTTTTTTTAAGATATCAAGACTTGCTTCAGACGGCATACACCTTCCTACACAGCAAACGTGTGTTAAAATCTCGTTGTTAATGTAAAAAGTGTTCCGAGTGTTATACAGTGCATTCAGAAATCACTCATACCCTTTGACATTTTCCACATTATGTTGTTACAGCCTGATTCTAAAATTGATTAAATCTTTTTTTTCCCTCATCAATCTACACACAGTTCCCCATAATAACAAATCAAAAACAGGTTTTTAGAATTTTGTTCGAATGTATAAAAATATATATATATATCACAAATACATAAGTATTCAGACCCTTTACTCAGTACTTTGTTGAAGCACCTTTGGCAGCGATTACAGCATCAAGTCTTCTTGGGTATGACGCTACAAGGTTGGTACAGCTGTATTTGGGGAGTTTCTCCCATTCTTCTCTGCAGATCCTCTCAAACTCTGTCAGGTTGGATGGGGAGTGTTGCTGCACAACTATTTTCAGGTCTCTCCAGAGATGTTCGATCGGGTTCAAGTCCGGGCTCTGGCTGGGCCACTCAAGGACATTCTGAGACTTGTCCCGAAGATCTCACTGTACTTTGCTCCGTTCATCTTTGCCTCAATCCTGACTAGTCTCCCAGTCCTTGCCGCAGTAAAGTATCCCCACAGTGTGATGCTACCACCACCATGCTTCGCCATAGGGATGGTGCCAGGTTTCCTCCAGACGTGACGCTTTTCATTCAGGCCAAAGAGTTCAATCTTGGATTCATCAGACCAGAGAATCTTGTTTCTCATGGTCTGAGAGTCCTTTAGGTGCCTTTTGTCAAACTCCAAGCGGGCTGTCATGTGTCTTTTACTCAGGAGTGGCTTCCGTCTGGCCACTCTACCCTAAAGGCCTGATTGGTGGAGTGCTGCAGAGACGGTTGTCCTTCTTTAAGGTTCTTCCATCTCCACAGAGGAAGTCTGGAGCTCTATCAGAGTAGCCATTGGGTTCTTGGTCACCTCCCAGACCAAGGCCCTTCTCCCCCAATTGCTCAGTTTGGCCAAGCTGCCAGCTGTAAGAAGAGTCTTGGTGGTTCCAAAGTTCTTCCATTTAAGAATGATGGAGGCCACTGTTCTTGGGGACCTTCAATACTGCAGAAATGTATTGGTACCCTTCCCTAGATCTGTGCCTTGACACAATCATGTCTCGGAGCCCATTGACATTTCCTTCGATGTCATGGCTTGGTTTTTGCTCTGACATGCACGGTCAACTGTTTAACGTTATATAGACAGGTGTGTGCCTTTCCAAATCATGTCCAATCAATTGAATTTACCACAGGTGGACTCCAATCAAGTTGTAGAAACATCTCAAGTCTGATCAATGGAAACAGGATGCACCTGTTTCGAGTCTCATAGCAAAGGGTCTGAATACTTATGTAAATAAGGTATTTCTGTTTTTCCGCTTAGTCATTATGGGGTATTGTGTGTAGATTAATGAAGAAAAGTGTTTATTTAATCAATTTTAGAATAAAGCTGTAATGTAACAAAATATGGAAAAAGTCAAGGGGTCTGAGTTCTTTTCCGAATCCACTATCAGTCAAATGAGGCGGCGCGGCTGAGCCTTAGACTTTGAATGTTTATTACAGCCCCAACTATTGGCCAATCTGTGTTGTTTTTGGTGTCTGGGTAGCGGTGTTGATATACTTTGATATCGGCAAAGTATAATTTATTTTATCAGTTGTGCACTGATATATTGCGACAAAGGTGGAAGAATAACAAGAAAGAAAGAACGAAAGAAGAATTCCATCAAAAACAATTGGTTTGCTTGCGAGTCCTAATAATTTGTTCACTTACAGGCTGGTTTGTGGAAAACAATTCTTCCACAGTGGGTGAAACTGACACCACATTCCACCTCGGTTATGTCAGTCTGGGTGCAGGTTGGATGGTCTGGATCGATGGTAGTACATTTGTGACACTTCAGTGCCACAGTAGCTGAGTTGGAATAAACAGAAATAATTATTTAACAAAGGTAATTAGTTATGAGGTTTTTAAGAGAGGTAAGATCTTAAAGTATAACATTTATATAGCACATTCATGTTAAAGATGCAGTCGAAAGTGTACTGATAACTCTGATATCAGTTGCAATGCTATTCTACAACCAATCTAGAATAATATGTAGAATGTTTTCATGGATCACTTTCAACTCACCACAGAATACTGCAACAAGCACTGTTAAAGCAAGTGTCATGGATGCCATTGTATTGACCTAAATCAAGCAGAAACTTAGTTATTATTGTCAGACATAGATTTCAGAATTTTAAATATAGCAAAAAGTCTTTCAGCCCACTGCTGCCACACATTCTTTCCTTATGTATTATAATAATACCAAAAAAATGTGTTTTAAGTAAAATATTAGCTCTTGTCTGAAACTGAAAAATACAGGACATGTAAAAGCTAATTTGACCTATGCACCAACAAAGGCTTTTCATCATCAGCTGCTTGACTACTGCTAGAGTACTGCAGATTTATTGATCTACTGTACTTCACTAACAGATGTGCACACATTGGATGGGTGGATTAGGGTTCAAACCTCTCAAACAGTCTAATACTTACTCTTAGAGTAGGTTTAACCTAATAATGTACTTGGTAATGTAAACATGTTTTTTTTCATGTAAGACATCATCCCATTTCACTCATTTAAACATTATGGGGAGGTTTGCCTGGACAAAGATTAAGCCTAGTCATGGATTAAAAAGCAAGATTATTTATACCCCAGGACGAGGTGTTATCTGTTTCCTCAAAACCGCTTTTTAACCCTATATTTGACCTAGCTTAAAACATAAGCTTACTCGGATGGGAAATGGACAAGGTAGTGGACAGCGTTTGAAATTATTTTGAAGCTATACATTTTTCATGTTTCTGTTATAAAGAATGGAGTAATGCAAACTTATATTTTGAGTTATGATAGGGTAAGACAGTTATGCTAGAGACATTTATAAGTTATAGTACTTAAAGCAGAGGTGGCACCACAGGTTCAAAAGTGGTGTGGCAAAAGTTGTACATGTCTTTCTGGGGCCTGGAGTTTTTCCTGATTTCGTCACCTGGTCGGGTAAAACTTTGGGTCCTATTCGTAGGCTAGGACAGGGTCCAACGCAATTTTTTTTTCTTACTGTCATAACTGGACCAGTTGGACAGAATTTCTACTGGCAAGGACATGATGTAGTTTTTAATGCATTGGGGTCATGCAGGGCCTCTAGGTTGGCATGCTTTCTCTCTATATGCAGCTATTAATAGGCTATATTTATAATGAATAAATACAAATCATTTGGTGGGTGCTTATATTTGTCCTACTTCACACATGTACAAGTGTGCATTAATACGCATGTGTGAATTGGAAATGTGTTTTTTGCATATCACAACTCTCCCTGAGACACCAACGGAGAGTGGGGTCACAGCCAGTGTCTGCCATTATTAACGGCAACCCTGGAGCAATTAGAGTTAAGTGCCTTGCTCAAGGGTACATCAACAGAGTTTTCACCTTGTTGGCTAGTGGATTCAAACAAGTAACCTTTCGGTTACTGGCCCAATGGTCTAACCTGCTGCCACCTTTTGGAAATTATGAAGCTGTTTAATATAATTTATCAATGTAAGTCATTTCTCTATTCTTTAGAATTGCATTTTATTAATTGCATTTATTTTTGTTTCTAAATTATGTCATTTAGAGATTTAAAAAAATGTACATCTCAAAATAGGACGCTGCCCCTTTAAGAGAATTTGACCTGGCTACGGTATGCTAGACAAGACAAACGCTACAGTGTATTGTTGTGGCTTTCTTTTTGTAGACTATCAACAGTAGCCAGCACATTGCTATTATGTTCACTATTGAAGGTTTACTTTTGTAAATTACTTTCCCCAACATAAAAAAAAAGCTCAGCGAGCAGATTGATGGGCAATTATTTTTGCTCAGGACAGCTTGCATGTGCTGTGTGAACGTATCAACTCGTGTACTGCTCGAGTGCTCGAGAAGTCACTCGTGGGGGTGTAGTGGTGCTTGAATGAATGAACAGCCAGTCATATTGCTCAAATACAAATAGCACCGCGTTTCTGCATGTAGTCTTCAATGGTTTTCTATAGTAGACCGCGACAGAGCAGGTAAATGTTGAACTGGAATGCAAAAATGCACGGAGAACTGGCCCGGTTGGCGCTGCTTGCTTTCTTTGAAAGTGGTGAGAAGTATTGGGCAAATGCGGTCTTGCCACATGTTTCCTGCGGCTCTGATTGAAAGGGTCCATCTGTGATTGCTTCATAAAATGTTTTACTTTTAAATTATTTAAATAAAACACCCATTGATTCTTGAAGAATATAACTTATATTAAAAAAAAAATATCATGATCTTAGTCCAATTGTCATACACCATCAGATCCCCACATATTTATTTGTTTAATTCAACTGTAATTTATTAACAAACACTGTTTAGCCTCTGAATATGTGACTCATTTCAAGAAGCTAGGCACATGTCGCACATCACTACTTCACAGGAGAGGCATTTGAACATCATTTAAAAATGTTTTAATCAAAACGTTTTTTTTTCTTCCATGTGCCTTTTAATAACAAACTTGTATGCCATCTGTAAATATGAATACAATTTGTTTAATTACGAGCCTAGTTGGTTTAGCCACGGTAAAAAGACAGGAGCCATGATTAGCTAAGATAATGGATGGGCTGGACATGCCGAGAGATGAGTTGATCTGCCATTTAGCACGTCTCTGTCTATAACATGAGCTGCTCAGTATGGGTAGATTATCCTTGCTACGGCAGTTTTTTAAATCAAATATAACATTAGCCATGGAGAACTGCAAAAGTGTTGCTACTGCTCTCAACAACATTGCTCCCCTGAATTTAGCAGGCGCTATCGACAAAAATCAGTGGCAAAAAGTTGTGATTGACTACTTTCTGCACATGGTCAGTGTAAACTGGAGTGACTTGACACAACGGGCCAAACAAGCTGTAGCTAGCTATAATCAGAAAAATGGACACGCTGCCATAAAGCGTTCATCCATGTATACTGGTAAGAGTCTAGCTACATTTTCAGATAATATACGTTTCAAATATTGTCAGAAAGCTTTTTTCATTGTAAGTTAAAGCACACTGTTAGCTAGCTAGCTAACGTTCTATTTTTCTATTCGTATTGTAGCTATGTGTTGGGATTATGGTTCATGTCTCTACTTCGCCAGATGATTGATGACCCATCAAGTTAGCCAGTGTGTCTGGGCCCGATTACGGCCATCTATTGTATTTCATGAACATGTGTACATGTTCAGACAATAGTGACCCATCCACTTAGATAGATGTGGCTGGGGGGTGGTCATAGCATTTCTTTCACATGACCCATCGATTTATACAAGTGTGTCTGGGTAAGCATCATCTAATAATTATGAAATATTTATACAATATTTTTTATCTGGACACTTTCTATTTTTGATATTGCTACTATGTAAATACACAAGTAAACATTTCACTGTACCGTTTACACCTTCGGTATCCTGTGCATGTGACAAATAAACATATTTTATTTGATATAGTGTGTTTACCAGAGACGGTAATGTGGAGAACAACATGACCTGCACCAAAGTCAGATTTGGATTTAGGCCAAGGACTAGATCAAGTGTATTTGTACGTGGAGTTTTTCCTCATTGTAGGCTACTATTTTCACCACTTTTATTCTTGAAATCTTTGGATGTTTACTGCACTACCTTACTCACTCTGTTTAGCACATGGCCTCACATGTGAATCCTTAAAGAGATGGGTGGGGCAAAGGCTTAAGATGGTGTGAATGATGCTGAATAGGTATAGATAAACAAGAGCTCTCCAGTAGGTGTACAAAAAACATTCAAGGGCCATTTCCTCAAAAGTGGAGTTACAAGTTTATCAACTTTCAAAGCAGAATTACTTTCCCATTGTTCCTCAACTGCAGTGTATGATACCATTTTGTAGCTCTGAGTCTCTACTTTTATCCAATGTAAAAAACACAATTTCACATTTTTCAACATAAGACCGAATCGAGGCGGTCGGTCCCATATGGTTAAAATTGTCATTTTGTATCCATAACTCTATCAATGAATTTGAGAGTGGTTACATTTCTCTACCCCCAATTATTCAGCTTTTTACCAAAACAGTGTTGTTTTTTGAACTGCATACTGCCCCTTTAAAAACCAATGGGTATATATCAGGATTAGGAACATAACATATTCCCAGATGGCAGATTGCATGAGTGTCTTACATGAAAAAACATCTTTACATTAGCAAGTACATCAATGGGGTAAACCTACTCCAAGAGTATGTATTAGGCTGTTTGAGAGAAAGTTTGTGTCCTAATCAACCCATCCAATGTGAGTACATCTGTTGTTGAAGTACAGTAGATCAATAAGGCTACAGTACTCTAGCAGTAGTTGTCCCGCTCCTCCACTCTGGCGTTTGATGTCGCCGGCATACTAACCAGGCTCCTT
Source organism: Salvelinus alpinus (assembly GCF_045679555.1). Classification (NCBI taxonomy): domain Eukaryota; kingdom Metazoa; phylum Chordata; class Actinopteri; order Salmoniformes; family Salmonidae; genus Salvelinus; species Salvelinus alpinus. The sequence continues at coordinate 4,299,597 of NC_092102.1, forward strand.
CATTACGCACACCTGGTAGCAATCATTACGCGCACCTGCATGTCATCATGATGTGCAAGCACATCTGGACTCCATTACCTGGACAGGTATTTCTCGCACTACCCAATCCATCTCTGAGAAGTACTGGTGGCCCACCTTGGCGCAGGATGTCACTCGCTATGTCAACTCTTGTTCCCTATGTGCCCAAACCAACCCCCCCCCCCCCCCGTAACGCTCCAGCAGGGAAACTGCTTCCCATGCCTCAGCGTCCCTGGTCTCATCTATCCATTGACTTTGTTACTGATCTCCCCTCTGACGGTTTCACCACCATTTTGGTGGTTGTGGATAGATTTACAAAATCCTGTTTAATCGCTCTTTCTGGTATCCCTACTGCTCTCCAGGTCACTGAAGCACAATTCCAGCAGGTCTTCTGGCATTATGGCCTTCCGGAGGACATCGTCTCTGACCGTGGCCACCAATTCACTTCACAGGTATGCAGAGCCTTTATGGAGAAGCTCGGGGTCACGGTCAGCCTCACTTCCGCATATAAGCCTCAGTCTAACAGGCAGGTGGAGAGGATGATCCAGGAGTTGGGGAGGTTCCTGAGGCGTCACTGTCAGGACCGGCAGGGAGATTGGGCTCAATTCCTTCCATGGGCGGCGTACGCCCAGAACTCGCTACGTCACTCCTCCACTGGGTTGACCACCTTCCAGTGTGTTCTGGGTTTTCAGCCTGTCCTGGTTCCGTGGACCTTGGGGCAGACCGACGCTCCTGCGGTTGATGAGTGGTTCAGGCGTACAGAAGTGTGGAGCAACGCTCACGTGAGAATCCAGCGCGCCGTCCACCGTCAAAACAAGCAGTCAGACTGCCACCGCAGTGTGACCCCTCCATGTACCACCCTGGGGATCATGTCTTGCTCTCTCAGGAACCTCCCGCTGCGCCTGCCCTGCAAGAAGCTGAGCCCCCGGTTTGTGGGGCCGTTCAAGGTGCTCCGGTAGGTCAACGAGGTGACGTATAGATTACAGCTTCCCAGAGACTACCGCATCTCACGTTCTTTTCATGTCTCCCTTCTCAGGCTGGTGATTCTTGGTCTCCTAGCTGATGCTGTCCCCCACGACCCCCCCCCCCCCCCCCAAGACATCAAGGGGGTCCAACCTATGCCGTCAAATCTCCACTGGACTCCCGCCGTCGTGGGGGTCGGCTCCAGTATCTGGAGGACATTCTGGATCATCCGGGATTTCCACCTTCGTCTCCTCGTCCTCAGGGCCGTCCCTCTGGTCGGCATCGTCCTACGGCTGGAGCTGCGTACGGGAGAGGGAGGTGTACTGTCACGTCTCCTCCTCTCCGCGTTCGACGTCGCCGGTATACTAACCACCGGTCCTGGCATCCATCATTATGCGCACCTGTACGTCATGAGGCACACCTGGACTCCATTACCTCCCCTATATTTGGCACTCTCTTAGGTTCTTTCCCCAGTCAGTATTGTTCCTGTGTTTATGCGTAGACGCTACTGTTCTGTTGTCTCGTTCCATGTTTTATTAAACGCTTTACCTGCTTCTCGATTCTCAGCGTTTCTGTTACAGTCAAGCTGCTTATGCTGAAAAGCCTTGTTAGTGCACAGATCAAATGTGCTTTAAATGTTCTGTCTTTTTCGGCTTAAGACAAAAGCTAAACTCAACCTTTCTTTTCCTGGAAAATCATAGGACATATCCTGACACCAAGCATTATTACTGTGCACTATAACTGATTGAAATTGCATAAAACAACATGGCAGCCTAAAGTTGCTGCTTTTCAAAATTTTACAGCTCCTTAACAGTTTAAACTAGACCAAATGTAAATAGGTCTTGCAATTACGTTAATAGTTTATGAACTATATAATGATTTAAATATGCATACATGAGGGGAACCCTGATATACACAGTCAAGTTAGTCCAGACAGTATGACAGGGAGAAGTAGTTGAGGCCAAATGTAAGATTAGAGCTATTAATGTAGATGTGGGACAGCGAGCCCAAAGAAAGGTTGGTGGACCAAGATTAAAAGGTCTGATTAGGAAGGAAGAGGTGGTTTTTGCATGGTTGCATCTAGGATATTGTACATTAAACTCATTACATCTGGTTGGCAAGCATGTGATTGGTTATGTACACCTGAAGTGTACAGTATGTTTGAAACAGTGATGCATGTGTTTACATTGTTTTAAGTACCCGGTATGTGGAAGAGGGGGAAAGATTGTGTAGGGTCATTGAGAGATTTGGGGGTTGGGTGAGGGTTTGTTAGAAGTAAATGTTCTTAGTAGTACAGGATCAGATATGAGGGTTTACTTTTTCTTAATGTTTGTTTATTTAGTCTAAGCTGTGATTGACTACACACTCCAGTACATTAGGTGGCGGCATTTCGGGAAGTGGAATTGTCCCAGAGGAAGAGGGTGCTTCAAGTCACGCGGCTCAGAGCTCAACCTCTGGTGTGCTTGCTCTCTGGAGCAGGGCGCTGCAAAAAGGGGTGATCATTGGGGTAGCATTGAGTGTAGAGGTGGATCAAATGAAAATAAATATTCCTTATCACGTTTCAGGTATGACCCAGATGCAGACAGTGTCAAAGAAACAAAAGTTTATTTCTAATACAGGGGCAGGCAAACGACAGGTCAAAGGCAGGGGTCAGTAATCCAGAGAAGGAGCAAAGGGTCCAGAACCGCAGGCAGTCTCAGGGTCAGGGCAGGCAGGGGTCAATAATCCAGTGAGGTGGGCCAAGGTATAGAATGGCAGGCAGGGTCAGGGCAGACAGAACCGGGAAGGACTAGGAAACAGGAGCCAGAAACAGACAGGAGCAGGGGAACAAACGCTGGTAGGTTTCACAAAACAAAACAAACTGGCAACAGACAAACAGAGAACACAGGTATAAATAAATAAATAAATTGCCTCCCGGGTGGCGCAGTGGTCTAGGGCACTGCATCGCAGTGCTAGCTGCGCCACCAGAGTCTCTGGGTTCGCGCCCAGGCTCTGTCGCAGCCGGCCGCAACCGGGAGGTCCGTGGGGCGACGCACAATTGGCATAGCGTCGTCCGGGTTAGGGAGGGTTTGGCCGGTAGGGATATCCTTGTCTCAGTATGTAAAAAATGTAATAAAATGTATGCACTCTACTGTAAGTCGCTCTGGATAAGAGCGTCTGCTAAATGACTAAAATGTCAAAATGTCAAATACACAGGGGATAATGGGGAAGATAGGTGACACCTGGAGGGGGTGGAGACAAGCACAAAGACAGGTGAAACAGATCAGGGTGTGACAATTCCTAGTGTTTGTGACGCTCGCCGTTTGGTGAGACGTAGACCTGGTGGCAATGGCGAAACTGAGAATAGCATGTCTGTCTTGTTGAGTTTTGACACAGAGTTTCTACCTGATAATGTTAGGCTATATTTGCTATTCTGTGAGGGTTTATGTTCCGAACTCGCTTTGCCAAGGATTCGGACACGTTGCAGTATTGTGTAAAAGGGAGATCCCACGATGTGAGAAATGTGCAGTAGGGCATAGTCACAGGGAGTGTACAATTGGGGTAGAGAAATCACTGTGTTAAATCTGGGGGTGCCCATGGGGAGCTGGGGATACGAAGTGCCCTGTGAGAGAAAGACGGGTTGAGATTGCCAGAGTTCAAGTGGGGCAGAAAGTTTCCTATGCTGAGGCAGTGAAGACAGTAGAGGATAGCCCAAGGTGAGTAGTCCTTAAGAGAGCAAGCCAGAGAGGATGAGTTTGAGTAAGGTTGTATTTCTTGCATTTATAGCCACGGTGATCAACTGCACTGTACATATGGAGCGGAAATCACAGAAGATAGATGTGTTTGTTGCAGCAACAGATACATATTTGGGTGTGAGAGAGTTTAGTGCAGAAGATCTACAGGAAGAGAGAAGGTGTTCCATCCTTCCAGGCCGACGGCCTAGTGTAGGATGGTTTGGGGCCAAGTAATGGGATGGGTTGGTGGGTTTTGGGTGCTAGTGTATAGGTGCAGGGTTAGATGGTGGTGCAATTTTGGTTTTTCCCATTCCCCATTTTTTTTGGTGACCAAAATGTGCAATCCTCAGAGCTCCGGAATCAAAATTAACATCACTACTAGCTATTATGTTAAGGTTAGAATTATCGAATGTAGAAAGTTGTTGCTTTGTTTGTTGAAACTGTCTCTGGGAAGTGACGGTTGTCAAAACGTTAAAATGTTAATTAAAACAGGCCAAAGGGGATTTGTTAGCTTTTTTGTGCAGATCATTCCATGTTTCATTCTGTTTGTGTCTAGCTAACAATGTTAAACTTTGAACATAAAATTAGCTACCTTAGCTAGATAGCTAGCTAGGTCAGATAAGGTTTGAACATTGATAGCGAGCTAGCGAACTATTTCATAAAAACTATTTCATAAGATATAACTATACCCCCCCCCCCCCATAAGATACACAGCTAGCTAGTTTGATAGGGCTTTCAGTCATTGTAACCAAATAAGTAATTGTATTCCTTTTTTAATCTATGTTAACGTTGTAGCTAGCTACACAGCGTTAGTTAAGTTAACGAATGGTGGCATCGTACCGGCAATTTTAGGCGACACTACCTTTAGCTAGCAAATATCTAACTATCTAGATATCTAACGTTTGGTCACAGACAAACTAGCCAAGATTATCTACCTGCCTGGCTAGGTAGCTACAGACTTGTGACATTCGGCAAAGCGACATCTTTAACTAACTACAGGCTTGCTAGTTAGTTACATTCCTCTTGCTAGTTGCCTCTTCACTCCGGGAGACCTGTACACATTGGATACACCAATGACCTGTAACTTACAGGTCTCCCGGAGCGAAGAGGCTAACATGTTAGCTGACGTTACCAATAATAGTTTTCCTGTCAGTGAAAACGTCTAGGTATAGGTCCTAAAAGTTGACGTTAGTTGCCTAGCCAGTTATTTTGCTAGCTATTTATGAATATGCCGGAAAAATGAATATCTAGGTTATACAGTGGTTCCTCCTTTAAAAGTTGCGTCATACTGCGGCACACCTTGCAGGCTGCTGCAGCATTCTGTGGCACATTATCTATTTGTCAGACATTGTTTCTGTTAATGAAAGTTATTGCTAGTTTGACCACAAGAGGGCATCTTTGAGAAGCATTTGATAGTATTCCATATTGACATTACCAGAGAATTTAAAAGCTTTTTGTAATAACATAGTATATGGGATGGATTTTAAGAATTTTGGCTTAATTAATTTGAATAATATTATAATCTTTCTATTCAGATTAAAATGATACCCTCGGGGTTTCCATTAGGATGGAATGGAAAATATGGCGCTGTACAACGTGACGGTCGGGAGTAGGCTACAGGATTGGAGGATTCTAAATTGTTTGCCTTCATTAGACCTCCTCCCTCTCTGCGGATGACTTCGTCAACCATTTTGAAAAGAAGGTCGACGACATCCGATCCTCGTTTGCTAAGTCAAACGACACCGCTGGTTCTGCTCACACTGCCCTACCCTGTGCTTTGACCTCTTTCTCCCCTCTCTCTCCAGATGAAATCTCGCGTCTTGTGACGGCCGGCCGCCCAACAACCTGCCCGCTTGACCCTATCCCCTCCTCTCTTCTCCAGACCATTTCCGGAGACCTTCTCCCTTACCTCACCTCGCTCATCAACTCATCCTTGACCGCTGGCTACGTCCCTTCCGCCTTCAAGAGAGCGAGAGTTGCACCCCTTCTGAAAAAACCTACACTCGATCCCTCTGATGTCAACAACTACAGACCAGTATCCCTTCTTTCTTTTCTCTCCAAAACTCTTGAACGTGCCGTCCTTGGCCAGCTCTCCTGCTATCTCTCTCAGAATGACCTTCTTGATCCAAATCAGTCAGGTTTCAAGACTAGTCATTCAACTGAGACTGCTCTTCTCTGTGTCACGGAGGCGCTCCGCACTGCTAAAGCTAACTCTCTCTCCTCTGCTCTCATCCTTCTAGACCTATCGGCTGCCTTTGATACTGTGAACCATCAGATCCTCCTCTCCACCCTCTCCGAGTTGGGCATCTCCGGCGCGGCCCACGCTTGGATTGCGTCCTACCTGACAGGTCGCTCCTACCAGGTGGCGTGGCGAGAATCTGTCCGCACCACGTGCTCTCACCACTGGTGTCCCCCAGGGCTCTGTTCTAGGCCCTCTCCTATTCTCGCTATACACCAAGTCACTTGGCTCTGTCATATCCTCACATGGTCTCTCCTATCATTGCTATGCAGACGACACACAATTAATCTTCTCCTTTCCCCCTTCTGATAACCAGGTGGCGAATCGCATCTCTGCATGTCTGGCAGACATATCAGTGTGGATGACGGATCACCACCTCAAGCTGAACCTCGGCAAGACGGAGCTGCTCTTCCTCCCGGGGAAGGACTGCCCGTTCCATGATCTTGCCATCACGGTTGACAACTCCATTGTGTCCTCCTCCCAGAGCGCTAAGAACCTTGGCGTGATCCTGGACAACACCCTGTCGTTCTCAACCAACATCAAGGCGGTGACCCGTTCCTGTAGGTTCATGCTCTACAACATTCGCAGAGTACGACCCTGCCTCACACAGGAAGCGGCGCAGGTCCTAATCCAGGCACTTGTCATCTCCCGTCTGGATTACTGCAACTCGCTGTTGGCTGGGCTCCCTGCCTGTGCGATTAAACCCCTACAACTCATCCAGAACGCCGCAGCCCGTCTGGTGTTCAACCTTCCCAAGTTCTCTCACGTCACCCCGCTCCTCCGCTCTCTCCACTGGCTTCCAGTTGAAGCTCGCATCCGCTACAAGACCATGGTGCTTGCCTACGGAGCTGTGAGGGGAACGGCACCTCTGTACCTTCAGGCTCTGATCAGGCCCTACACCCAAACAAGGGCACTGCGTTCATCCACCTCTGGCCTGCTCGCCTCCCTACCTCTGAGGAAGTACAGCTCCCGCTCAGCCCAGTCAAAACTGTTCGCTGCTCTGGCACCCCAATGGTGGAACAAACTCCCCCACGACGCCAGGTCAGCGGAATCAATCACCACCTTCCGGAGACACCTGAAACCCCACCTCTTTAAGGAATACCTAGGATAGGATAAAGTAATCCTTCTAACCCCCCCCCCCCCCTTAGAGTTAGATGCACTATTGTAAAGTGGTTGTTCCACTGGACATCATAAGGTGAATGCACCAACTTGTAAGTCGCTCTGGATAAGAGCGTCTGCTAAATGACTTAAATGTAAATTAGACAACTTTATTCCAATATTTCTGTAAATCAGTGATATTCATTCCCATAGCAATTCATTATGGATCCATAAATAAATCAACATCTGCATTTCGAAAGAGTATATTTATCATTATTTTATTAACGAAATGTGTTTATTTGTTTATTAGGCTATTGTGCAGTCTACGATACATACTGTAGTAAATATGGGAAAGTGCCTAATTCCTTACATAAGGGAGAGCAGGCCATGTCTGTACTACAGAATGCGGGGCACTCGGGAGAACGGTGTTATTTCATTATTCTACAATGTAGAAAATAGTAAAAATAAAGAAAAATACTGGAATGAGTAGGTGTGTCCAAACTTTTGACTGGTACATGCTTAATTCATTTGATTAATATTATGGTGTTTCTAATCCATGAAAAATGAAAAAACATCTGGGTTTCCATTAGGATGGAAGAGAAAATATGGCGCTGTACAACGTGACGCTCATAAATTCAAAGCGTTGTCAGATTGTCAGTTTATTGTCAGCTCTCAGAGCGCACACTGGACGTTCTGGCTGAGGAGTAGGGTTGATTTGAGCGTTCTGGCCTTACAACGGCAGTCAAGCACCCAAGCTAACGTTGGCTAGCTTGCTAGCTACTTCCAGGCACAAATGAGACCACTCTGACCATTTTGCTCAGCCTAGCAGAGCTGGTAAGGCAGTTTTCGTGTTAACCAGAGCGTTGGTGACTGTAACTGTGCTGCTGGAAACAATTGAATTTGGCTTTTTGCCGACGTTTACTGACACCGGCTAAATTCAACCGTCGTTGAGTGCTCATAAAGTAATTTAATTTAGCGAATTTAGCTAACTAGCTAGCTACATAAGGTGGAATGTTGGTTAGATTCAACAAATGTAATGTTTGTAGCCGATCTGAGCTCATGCCTGTTAGATAGTTAATCTGCCTTGAATGTAATTGTGACTATGGCTGAGATAATTTAACAAAATAATTATGTTGAGGGTTAATGTTGTCAAGATACGATGAGTTAGCTAGCCAGCTAGCATACTTGTGCCATAAGTGGGCTGCTCGGACGAGACGTGAACCCGGGAGCCTGGCTAGCAAGCTAGTTAGGTAGCTAACAACTGACATTACAACATCAACAAACAAAACAGATACAATTTCCATAATGTAAGCTATCTGGCTTGAATTCAATTTTGAATGTGGCTTAGATGAATGTGGCTGAGAACAAAAATATATTGAGCGTCAATGTTGTCGGGATATAAGTAACGTTATCTAGCTAAAAACCTAAAAGCTAGCTACTGTTGCTAGGAGAGGAGAGAGTGGCTAGGTGTCAGTTTTGCTTCACAGCTTGGTACATAGACCTTTTAGATTTCCAATGAAGGTATGCTGCATTTCTCAATTTGATTTTGACTGCATGATCTGTAATCCTAATTCTGTCTATCTTTTTCTGTTTCTCCTTCAACAAAAATGAACTATTAGCCTGTTAGCCCCAATGTAATTTAGTTAGCTTACCTTCATTCTTTGCTGTAAAAGATAACAGAAAAAATATTATTTTTAATTACATCAACAACACCTTTCTCAGATATTCAAAAGGAAGGCACTTCTGTTATGTAATCTTTTTCTGTGATTTGAGTGTCACTGTTGACAATTTAGTGGATTTTCTTAAATGTCATTGTAGAGATTTTCTATACATCCTTCAAGAAAGAAAATGAGAGAGTGGATCGCGGCACCATCAGCTTGCCATTTAAGGAATTGAGTTCTCAACCGCTGTGCTACATTTTGTTCCGTAATATGGAATATTGACTGAGAAATTATAAGGGCGAAAAACTCTCTTTAACATGCATTGCTATAGTCACGTCTATAATAATACAATTGTTTAGCCAACATTTGATAAGACTTGCATCTTAAAGGAGATAAGGAGATGTCACATATTTTCCAATCGCAAATAGCCCTAAACATCCATACTTTTTTTGTGAAGATACATACATACATACATACATACATACATACATACATACATACATACATACATACATACATACATACATTCATACATACATACATACATACATACATACATACATACATACATACATACATACATACATACATACATACAATATGCTTAACAGACATCAAAATTACAACATACATTTAATGGATTATGATAAGATAAAGTAGTATTAAGCTATTTCAAAGCCACATTCTTCAAAACATTTACAAAATAACAATACTTAACAATACTAAAATAATACTAAAAGTTTACATGCTGTATCAAACATTTTTCAAAAAAATTTACTACGTTTGATAAGACTTTTAAGTACCTTCAATATTCTTAAATGTCAAGAAAAGTCCATGAAGGTTTATATACAGAGGAAAGTGAACTCTTACCTCTCTGACTACTTGAATGTATGGTTCAAAAGCAACCATCTCCTTCATTTATATATGACATCTGAGCCTCGCCCCCAGGCATCCATTTCAGCCAATAGTCGTCTCCCATGTATCATATATTTGCTTTGGCCTCCAACTCCATGGTGTTGTGCATGTGATTTAAAGCCACAATCTGGATTTTGTTTCAGCCTAATGGCAACCCCTGAGGTATGGGGTGGAATATGTGTATATGTAACCACTGTGTATGAAATTATAAGTTCTAGACTATGGTAAGGTATTTTTGGTATATGCTCCAGGAGACTATAAAACAGCTATTTTCTCACTCGAATTGTGTTAAACTCCCTCAAACAAACCAAAACCCCCTCTCTCATCCAGTCAGTTTTTTCATGTGAGGTGGGACTTCTTGTTTGGTTTGACAGTTTTTTTATCTGAAGGTGCTTCTTTGCTACTTCATTGTGAATATCATTTTTTCAACAATTAACAATCAACAGTGTTTATTAACAACCATTATCAATTTCTCTCAGCCCTGGGCTAATGGTACCATTCCTCGAATATTGTGCATTTGATCCAACCTTCATATTATTTAGGGTCTTTGGCAGCTGGCTTTGTACACTTCTCATTTCTTGTTTGGGTTGGTCACCTGTTGATCTGCTTTTCCTGTGCACTTTCTCAATGTAGAAGAAGTGCTCCTGGCTAAAGTTGCATGACGTGGCTTCTTTGTCCCATTCTCTCGTCTTAGTATTGTTACCAGATCTTTGAAGCTGTTGGCAAGCATTGGTGTGTATGTGGCAGCGGCGGCCCGCCCATTAGGGCGTTAGGGCCGGTGACCTACTTGTGATAAAAATGAATAAATAATAGTTATAATTTCAAAAAATATATATATGTACACTACCAGTCAAATGTTTGGACACATCTACTCATTACAGGGTTTTTCTTTATTTTTACTATTTTCTACATTGTACAATAATAGTGAAGACATCAAAACTATGAAATAACACATATGGAATCACGTTGTAACCAAAAAAGTGTTAAACAAATCAAAATATATGTTATATTTGATATTCTTCAAAGTAGCCACCATTTGCCTTGATGACAGCTTTGCACACGCTTGGTATTCTCTCAACCAGCTTCATGAGGTAGTCACCTGGAATGCATTTCAATTAAAAAGTGTGCCTTGTTAAAAGTTCATTTGTGGAATTTATTTCCTTCTTAATGCTTTTGAGCCAATCAGTTGTGTTGTGACAAGGTAGGGGGTGGTATATAGTAGATAGCCCTATTTGGTAAAAGACCAAGTCCATATTATGGCAAGAACAGCTCAAATAAGCAAAGAGAAACGGCGTTCCATTATTACTTTAAGACATGAAGGTCAGTCATTGCAGAAAATTACAAGCACTTTGAAAATTTCTTCAAGTGCAGTCGCAAAATCCATCAAGCGCTATGATGAAACTGGCTCTCATGAGGACCGACGCAGGAAAGGAAGACCCAGAGTTACCTCTGCTGCAGAGGATAAGATCATTAGAGCTACCAGCCTCAGAAATTGCAGCCCAAATAAATGATTCACAAAGTTCAAGTGACATACACATCACAACATCAAATTTCAGAGGAGACTGAATCAGGCCTTCATGGTTGAATTGCTGCAAAGAAACCACTACTAAATGACACTAATAATAAGAAGAGACTTGCTTGGGCCAAGAAACACAAGCAATGGACATTAGATCTGTGAAAATCTGTCCCTTAGTTTAATGAGTCCAAATTTGAGATTTTTGCTTCCAACCGCCATGCCTTTGTGAGACCCTGAGTAGATGAATGGATGATCTCCGCATGAGTGGTTCCCACCGTGAAGCATGGATAAGGAGGTGTGATGGTGAAACTATCATTTGTTTTTCAACAGGACAATGACTCAACACACCTCCAGGCTGTGTAAGGGCTTTTTGACCAAGAAGGAGAGTGATGGTGCTGCATCAGATGACCTGGCCTCCACAATCACCCGACCTCAACCCAATTGAGATGGTTTGTGATGAGTTGGACCGCGGGGTGAAGGAAAAGCAGCCAACAAGTGCTCAGCATATGTGGAAACTCCTTCAATACTGTTGGAAAAGCATTCTAGGTGAAACTGGTTGAGAGAGTACAAGAGCGTGCAAAGCTGTCATCAAGGCAAAGGGTGGCTACTTTGAAAAATCTCAAATCTCAAATATATTTAGATTTGTTTAACATTTTTTTGGTTACTACATGATGTGTTATTTCATAGTTTTGATGTGTTCACTATATATAAAACAATGTAGAAAATAGTCAAAATAAAGAAAACCCTGGAATGAGTAGGTGTGTCCAAACTTGACTGGTACTGTAAATAAATATAGAATTCATGGATTATGTTTAAAATGTTAATAAAAGTGTGGTCAATGTGTCCATTTTACTGTTCCAAAAATATATTGTTCAAAAATTGCTGTTAATTTACCTACACTCTAAGAAATGCTGGGTTAAAAACAACCCATCGCTGGTTAAATGATTGACAGAACACACGTTAAATGATGGACAGAACGCACGTTAGGTTATTTTTACCCAGCCAGTTGGATCATTTAGAAGACTGGAGGCGTGGCTTAGTAGGGGCTTTCAGCTAGTTCTTTATGGCCACCCGTGAGAGTAAATATCATTCCGGGTTAATCTGTTCTGTTGAATTGTCATCAAATGTTAATGGTTTAGCACTGACACTTTTTTAACTTTGAGGACTTTTGTAACAAGATTATGAGTTCCCAAAGTGCCTATGCATATTCCAATGGTGGGAGGATTATTACTTTGTTATAATACTTCAATAATGCTATTACATTTATATTAAAATATGTAACGTTTAAAAATATTGATGGAAATTTGCAGTGTACAAATATAACATGATGAACAGGAATGACATTCACACTTGCGGGTGGCAAAAAATAACTATATCAAATTTCAATCAATCAATCAAATGTATTTATAAAGCCCTTCTTACATCAGTTGACGTCACAAAGTGCTGTACAGAAACCCAGCCTAAAACCCCAAACAGCAAGCAATGCAGGTGTAGAAGCACGGTGGCTAGGATAAACTCCCTAGAAAGGCCGGAACCTAGGAAGAAACCTAGAGAGGAACCAGGCTCTGAGGGGTGGCCAGTCCTCTTCTGGCTGTGCCAGGTGAAGATTATAACAGAACATGACCAAGATGTTCAAATGTTCATAGATGACCAACAGGTTCAAATATTAATAATCACAGTGGTTGTAGAGGGTGCAACAGGTCAGCACCTCAGGAGTAAATGTCAGTTGGCTTTTTCAGAGTATCTCTACCACGAGAGAGAGAGAGAGAGAGAGAGAGAGAGAGAGAGAGAGAGAGAGAGAGGGAGGGAGGGAGGGAGAGAGAGAGAGAGAGAGAGAGAGAGAGAGAGAGAGAGAGAGAGAGAGAGAGAGAGAGAGAGAGAGAGAGAGAGAGAGAGAGAGAGAGAGAGAGAGAGAGAGAGAGAGCGAGAGAGAGAGAGAGAGAGAGAGAGAGAGAGAGAGAGAGAGGGAGAGAGAGAGGGAGAGAGAGAGAGAGAGAGAGAGAGAGAGAGAGAGAGAGAGAGAGAGAGAGAGAGAGAGAGAGAGAGAGAACATAAAATATTACAGCATAAATACTGGAGGCTGAGACAGGAGGAGTCGGGAGACACTGTGGCCCCGTCCGACGATACCTCCAGACAGGGCCAAACAGGCAGGATATAACCACACCCACTTTGCCAAAGCACAGCCCCCACACCACTAGAGGGATATCAACAACGGCTCAGCCACGAACTGGTAGGCCACACAAGCTCACAGAACAGGACTGCCGAGGGCTGAAGCGCATAGCACATAAAAATCGTCTGTCCTCGGTTGCAAGATCAGTGTGGAAGAACTTGACTCGACTAGCCTGCACAGAGCCCTGACCTCAACTCCATCAAACATCTTTGGGATGAATTGGAACGCCGACTGTGAGCCAGGCCTAATCGCCCAACATCAGTGCCCGACCTCACTAATGCTCTTGTGGCTGAATGGAAGCAAGTCCCTGCAGCAATGTTCCAACATGTAGTGGAAAGTCTTCCCAGAAGAGTGGAGGCTGTCATAGCGGCAAAGGTGGGACCAACCATATTAATGCCCATGGTTTTGGAATGACTTGTTCGATGAGCAGGTGTCCATATACTTTTGGTTATCTAGTGTAGCTTAAATGAGGCTATGTGTCAATCTATTCAAAGTGCAGGGGTAGGGGACAGTTATAGGGTGTAGGGTGTGAGGCATACACCCTGTTGCACCAGTAAAACTTTCTTGTCGGTCTTGTGAATGATGGTGACCAAGTTGTTTAGTCCCTGTGCCCTAATGATGTTAACCTCTACGGGATCTACGGTCAGACGGCACAAAGCCCATACCTCTCTGGCGATTGGTGGCGCCGTCCTCTGCAACCTCCTCGTTGGGGATTAGCGTCAGCCTCACCGCGTTGTAGCGGCGCATCTCTCCTGGGTTCATCCTGGTCGTCTTAGTCAGGTGGGGGTTGGTGTTTCTTTGGGTCTGCTCTGGGCCTACAGAGGGAGGCAGGCCAAACATCAGAGCAGGCAGACACACCTGGTCGCTCAGTGTAGGTGTAGGTTGGTGTCTTTGGTCCTTCCTCCACGCCTCTTCTTCTGGTGGAAATGCTGTCTGGTCTGCTCTGGGTGGTTGGCGGTTGGCTGATCCTGGTCTGGTCAGTGGTGGAGGGCAGGGGAGGAGGGCTGCATGCCAAGGGTAAAGTGAGTAAGGCTCACTGCAGTCCGTCGTCTCCTCCTTAGGCAGCTGGTCCGTTGCTGGTTCTGGATGCTGGGGAGTTCAGAGTTGTCTGGGGACTGAAGAGCCAGGTCGGGCAAGACAAGACACTGTTACCCTTCCGTCTTCCCCAGTCCTTCAGGCCTTCTCTGCCCTTTCCACTGGACCAGAAAGGCACCGCCAGAAGCTGTTAAGCCACTGTTACTGTTGGTGCCTCCTGGTCCGTTCAAAGAAAAGGATAGAAGAGAGTGAGAGAGTAGAGAAAAGGACACAACCCTAGAAAATCTCCACCATGCAGCTTTTAGGAAACTCACACTTCTGTAAGTGTCATTGAAGCTACCTAAATGTGATAACTATGCAAACGAACAGATGGGTGGCTTAAAAGAACTAGCTGAATGCCACGCCACAACTAAACCACACCTCCAGTCTTCTGATCTGACCCACTGGGTAATATCTCAATAACCCAGTTCCAATAATCCAGCACCCAGCATCAAAAACCCAGCAGTTTTGAAAGAAAACAACCCAACTAAGTGACCAAACACCTGCAACGCAGCAGTTGTGTCAACCAAACAACATAGCATTTTTTAGAGTGTATGATCACTGTTCAGACCATTTTGCTAGCATGTTATGTAGCCTAAAACAACTGGATTATTTTGCTCTTCACTTTATCAATGGGAAGTTCGACTCTTTATACTGACTCAGATCTTTTAAACTTTTTAACTTGTTCGGTCAAAATAATAAATCTTTCTGTCACGCCTGCTCCCGCTCCTCCTCCCTGGTGCTTGAGGGCGCCAGGCTGCCCATCATTACACACACCTGTCACTTTCATTACGCGCATCAGCGCTTCAATGGACTCACCTGTACTCCTTCATGTTTTGATTGCCTTCCCTATATCTGTCTGTTCCTCTGTTTCATCCCCGTTCCAGCATGAATGTCGTTATGTTTTTCATGTCCAAACGCTGTCCTGTCCTGCTTCATGTCTGTTTATTAATTAAATGTTCACTCCCTGTACTTGCTTCTCGTCTCCAAGCATCTGTCCTTACACTTTCGACTAATTTCGTTAATTTGATTCAATAATGCCCAGATCATGCAGTACCCCTTACCGGCAAACGATGAACTCTCGTAAGAATCATGATTCTACATGTTAACTTATACAGTGCATTCGGAAAGTACCCCTTGACCTTTTCCACATAACTTTATAAAAAAAAGTATTAAATAGTTTTTTCCTCTCATCAATCTACACACAATACCCCATAATGACAAAGCAAAAACAGGTGTTTAGAAATGTTTGCATATGTACAACAAAAATACCCCAGGAATTATCACATTTACATAAGTATTCAGAGTCTTCTTGGGTATGACGCTACAAGCTTGGCACACCTGTATTTGGGGAGTTTCTCCCATTCTTCTCCACCGATCCTCTGAAGCTCAGTCAGGTTGGATGGGGAGCGTCGCTGCATAATTATTTTCAGGTCTCCAGAGATGTTCGTTTGGGTTCAAGTCCGGGCTCTGTCTGGGCCACTCAAGGACATTCAGAGACTTGTCCCGAAACCACTCCTACGTTCTCTTGGCTGTGTGCTTAGGGTCATTGTACTATTGGAAGGTGAACTTTCGCCCCAGTCTGATGTACTGAGAGCTCTGGAGCAGGTTTTCATCAAGGATCTCTCTGTACTTTGATCCATTCTTCTTTGCCTCGATCCTGACTAGTATCCCAGTCCTGGAAATAGCTGTGCAGCGATGCTCCTCATTCAACCTAACAGAGCTTGAAAGGATCTGCAGAGAAGAATGGGAGAAACTCCCCAAATTCATGTGTGCCAAGCTTGTAGCATAATACCCAAGAAAACTCAAGGGTCTAACCGCTGCCAAAGGTGCTTCAACAAAGTACTGGTTAAAGGGTCTGAATACTGATGGAAATGTGATATTTCAGTGTTTTATTTTTACTACATTTGCAACAATTCTAAAAACCTGTTTTTGCTTGGCATTATAGGGTATCGTGTGTATATTGATGAGGGGAAAAAAAGATTTAATCAATTTAAGAATAAGCCTGTAATGTAACAAAATGTGGAAAAAGTCAAGGCGTCTGAATACTTTCCGAATGCCCTGTATACTTCCATACATGTTTTCAACTGGTCGTTTGAGGCCTTGTGGGCATCCTAGAGCAGAACAACCGACATGTACGTGTTCGTGAGAGTCTCGCCTGTGCACGGAGGGGTATTAGTGTGTAGCCCAAACTATTCGGACGCTACAGACAGAAATTGTCAGATCGGCTGTCCTGACTTCAGACGGGTCTGAGAGCAAAACGAAGAACTCCATCGTGTTCACGAGATTCTCGTCTTTCTATAGAGGGGTCATAACAGTTTTGTAGGCCAAACCGTTCTGGACGCTACAGACAATTTTGTGATGTCTCATGGTCTGACAAACACCTCTCTAGCTTGTCACCATTCGCCGCAGATGAGGAAGTGTGACGTAGGCGGATGCGGTGGATTGAGATGCATATCTCTAGCTTCATCTCACAGATTTTTATGGGGATTTTTGTGTTATGCTAAATAGATTTCCGCGGAGGCGCGGACATCGACCTTAGGGGGTTAGTATTATATAGTACATTAAGCATTACTGGCCGGTTGCCATACTAAAACGCGCTCGATGCTGGACCAAAGAATTATACCCGTTGCACCAACTCGGCGAAAGCCTTCTATGAGCACACATTGTTGTAAATTCTAGTAGGGAGCTTAGGGTGTTTAATTTGGACTATCTTCATCATGACACCTGTAGAAAATAATAGCAATTTATATTTTCAAAAAGCATGTGAGTCTGGTGTTCATAATTTACAAACTCAGCGGGCGTTTGGAGTTGCCTACGATGTGTTACGGATATCACGCTGCTTGCTTAGCTCACGCCGAGCCTCAAACCTGGGACCTCTGCCTTGCTAGCACACATGACCGCCCTCTTTTACAACGTACCAACAGTTTGAGCTTTTGAAAAATATCAAATTAGATCGCTCCATCGGCAACATTTCAAGCTAGCTGTGGAGTGAACTTTTGGCACGTTCTTAAACTCCTTTACATATCCGCGAGTCCATAGCAAAATAATCATCTTGATTTAGGCTACATTGTGGCATGCTAAATGTTTCTGATCAGTGATAGATGAGCGGCCGACTAGATGACCTACCACCTCCGCTTATTTGCCCAGCCAGAGATAAATGAACCAACTAAACAGATGGAGATTTAGAGAAACAAAATCACATTATCAGACAAGTCACAGGCTTTTGTTCAGGAATAGGCTACTACGTGAGTGAAGAAGTGATGTGCAGTTCGCAAACGATTCATTATTTTTTAACTACTCTTTTTATTGACTCGAGATTCATGATTGGTGTTTCTGAGTGACTGCAATGAATTCTACAGCAGGATTAATACTCGCTCCTCCAGCTCAGCGGCTCTGGAGACGTGCTCAGTTCACCATCATGCTGCAGGCCAGTGGCGGTCGGTGAGGGAGGAAATGTTGCATTTTTTATGAGCATAGTCTTATTTCTATGACAGCATATTGGATGACTGTCATTCATATTCCATTCACCCAGCTCAATGTAACATAGATAGGTTTAGGCTACTACATGATACTCACATTTTCCCTATACCACATCATGAGGTTGATACAACCTAGCCTATGAATGAAAGTTTACAACGTAACTGCACAGGTAGAGAGAAGAAATGGAGTAATTAAGGTGACAGTGACACATTCAATATCGCTTTGCACACTCTGTCCTGCATCCAGCTGATCTATGTTGTAATCATTAGTCCAACAGTTGTAAACGAGAGTTTCTATTGGACAAATTCAGGTATGTTTATCCCTGTTTCATTACATTTACTTCCGTTTAAGATTTTTTTTGTTACATAATCGGTGGAATGGATACACCCCTGATCCCACGCAAACACAGTTCACTTTCATAGCAAGCACATACAAACAGCATGATCACTTTGCTCGTTGTATAATTTTTCTAGTATCTACGCGTTCTCCCCCTTTCACTTTTACCCTTCACTTGTGGACTTCAGCTGTCTGTGACCAGGTGAAAAAGCCTTTTCAAGTCAAACCTTCATATTATAACTGAATAGTTGCTTATATTATATTTATTTTAGCATTATAGTTATACAGCACGGTTTAAGCTTAAAAATGTGTTCCACATTTCCTGACAAAAGCTGTCCCACATCTGATAACATATACATTCTAAAAATCCTTCAGGAAGAACTTGTTGCAACTAAAATGTCTGAGCTGGTAAATAGAATAGCTTGAGAAATACACAGTAGAACAGTAAGATAACAAGTCAGTATCGACACATCTTTGGAACAGATTCCAGGTCATGTATTGTCTGTCTAACAATAGTCCGCCCCTGGAGAGCCTCTCGACAGTCTTGACACAAGAATGGGCCTAGGAGGTTGAATAACCCTATTTCACTATTATATAGTGTTGAAATGTTTTACATTTTTAGTTTGCAACCTAATATTAAACTTTATATACCTCACAGAACACTGGAATATAACAAAACTGTTTAACATAGAAACACCGGATTTTCTGCGTCTTCAAAAAAATAATGTTTATTAATTATGTAATTATGAAAAATATGAATAACATTCCACCCATGAGGCCACTAGGTCATTTGACTGCATGGAAGGGCTTCACTAGAAACACCATTCAAACTATCAAACGTACAGTCCGGTTTATAATGTGTGCTTGTATAAAGCTTTTTGATACCATTGATACTTAAACTATAACCATTTTAAATGTTCATAAAAGCTCCATAGGCTTGAATGGGAAGTATTTGGATTCGCTACTTCTCTTGAACAGTTGAACCTACAAAACACCAAACCAATGTTGGCATGTTCAAATTGACTCAACTTGGATTGCTTGTCAAAAGATTGTGATGCTATTTGTACTTTTGAAATATAACAATTTTAAATTAGCATAAAAGCTCCATATACTTTTAAGGCAAAATGTGGATTCAACACTGCTCTTGATCCATTTCAGATACTAACACCAACCCAACGTTGAAATGTGGAGACTGATTTAAACTAAAATTGATTCAACACAGCTTTTTGCTACCATTCATATTTCATAAACTATAAAGCGTGTTGTATCCCATACATTTTAATGGCGGAATGCAATCTTCAACATTCTAAACTGATATCGCTGCCACAAACATTCCGAATATTCCAAATAAAACATTTTGAGAGCTTAAAAAACATTCTATGGCTTTATGATGACATAGTACTTACTCAAGCCTACTATACTAGCCCACTATAACACCACACTTACAAACCACCCCAAAATAGGTCACTATAGCTAACACATAGCCTATGAAAACCCTATTTAAAACCTTTACTACTTCTACCATCGCCACTGCCGTCAATACTACTACCACTGACGCATGATTTGAAGTTTCTATAACCTGTGATGAGTTTAGCTATAAACAAGAAAAGGACATTTACCGAAGTAAATGTGTGTACTCGCTTGTCTTGAAACACTTATGGTTATGAAACAGTAGTAGTAGACACAGCAATATAATTTATGAAGTTATGAAAGTTATGAAGAAATGAGCAAGAATGAAGGAGTTATATCAAAGCAATCAATTAATAAGTTTACTCAAATTTTAACAATGATTAATACAACTATGCATTTTTTATTTAGCTTTATAAACATAGGAAAACCAATTATATTCTTCATAGATGTTTATGCAGCACTCTGTCCTACTTTATGAGTATTGCATCAGCATGCTGTAATCCAGGCCGGTCCATCTATACAGACACATCGAAAGGGTCATACCACATAGCTGGAGAGAGAGAGAGAGAGAGAGAGAGAGAGAGAGAGAGATAATCATTAACATATAGATGCATAACCTATGGACCCCACACCCATTTGCACATGAGCATCATAGATGGGAGATAATTTGGGGGGCACATTGGGATTCAGAAATTCAACAGTGAGTCAAAACGTTTTTCCCCACCCCTGATCTATATACATCTTTATAAAAACCATGTGGACAAATTCTGACCAACATATTAGATCAATTAATCATATATTTTGGTATTACAGTGGGTATCGTAAGTACTCATCCCCATTGGATTTCTTCACATTTTATTGTGTTACAAAGTGGGATTAAAATGGATTTAATCGGACAGTTTATAAATTATATTCTAAAATATAATTTTCATTAGAAAGCAAATTACGGACTCCTCTTTCAATCTGTGTATTTCTCCAAAACTCAGTTGTCCTGAGTATTCACAGAATGCCAGGACCTAAGATCAATGGAGACACTCAAGTTTTTGAATTCTATATCTCCTTACACATTCACAAAAATAGTCATGGCCTCTGAACCTTCCAGCTGCCTACTGGACCCTATTCCAATTTAACTACTGAAAGAGCTACTTCCTCTGCTTGGCCCTCCTATGTTGAACATAATAAACGGCTCCCTATCCTCCGGATTTGTACCAGACCCACTAAAAGTGGCAGTAAAAAGCCTCTCCTGAAAAAGTCAAATCTTGACCTGGAAAATGTAAAAAACTAAAGCCAACTGACATTTACTCCTGAGGTCCTGACCTGTTGCACCCTCTACAACCACTGTGGAAATTATTTGACCCTGCTGGTCAGCTATGACCGTTTGAACATCTTGAAGAACATTCTGGCCTAAATGGCCATGTACTATTATAATCTCCACCCGGCACAGCCAGAAGAGAACTGGCCACCCCTCAGAGCCTGGTTCCTCTCTAGGTTTCTTCCTATGTTCCTGCCTTTCTAGTGAGTCTTCTCTAGCCACTGTGCTTCTACATCTGCATTGCTTGCTGTTTGGGGTTTGAGGCTGGGTTTCTGTATAAACACGTTGTGACATCTGCTGATGTAAAAAGGGCTTTACAGTGCATTCGGAAAGTATTCAGACCAATTGACTTTTTCCACATTTTGTTATGTTACAACCTAATTCTAAAATGGATTAAATAATGTTTTTCCATCATCAATCTACACACAATACCCCATAATGACAAAGAAAAAACTGTTAAAAAAAAAATCATGTTTGCACATTTATAAACATTTTAAACTGAAATATCTTATTTACATAATTATTCAGACCCTCTGCTATGAGACTCAAAATTGAGCTCAGGTGATTCCTCATCCTTGAGATGTTTCTACAATGTTATTGGAGGCCACCTGTGGTAAATTCAATTGATTGGACATGATTTGGAAAGGCACACACCTCTCTATATAAGGTCTCACAATTGACAGTGTCAGAGCAAACACCAAGCCACAAGGTCGAAGGAATTGTCCGTAGAGCTCCAAAACAAGATTTTGTTGAGGCACAGATCTGGGGAAGGGTACCAAAAAGTGTCTGCAGCATTGAAGGTCCCCAAGAACACAATGGCCTCCATCATTCCTAAATGGGATAAGTTTGGAACCACCAAGACTCTTCCTAGAGCTGGCAAACCGTCCAAACTGAACAATCGGGGGAGAAGGGCCTTGGTCAGGGAGGTGACCAAGAACGAGATAGTTACACCGACAGAGCTCTAGAGTTCCTCTGTGGAGATGGAGAACCTTCCAGAAGGACAACCATCTCTGCAGTACTCCACCAACCAGGCCTTTATGGTAGAGTGGCCAGACGGAAGCCACTCCTCAGTAAAATGCACATGACAGTCCACTTGGAGTTTGTCAAAAGGCCCCTATAGGTCTCAGACCATGAGAAACAAGATTCTCTGATCTGATGAAACCAAGATTGAACTCTTTGGCCTGAATGCCAAGCGTCACGTCTGGAGGAAACTTTGCACCATCCCTATCATCCACAGCATAATTGTTAACTTGGCCATGCTTAAAGAGATATTCAGTGTCTGATTTGTTCATTTTAACCATGTACCAATCACTGCCTTTCTTTGAGGCTTTTGAAAAGCTCCCTGGTCTTTGTAATTGAATCTGTGCTTAAATTCAATACTTGACTGAAGGACTTTACAGATGTTGTTCAATGGGGGACAGAGGAAGGTGTAGTCATTCAAAATTCATGTCAACCCCTATTATTTCACACAGATTGAGACCATGTAACTTATTATGTGATCTGTTACACCAAGTTTTACTTCTGAACTAATTTAGGCTTGCCTAAACAAAGGTGATGAATACTGATGCAACAACAATATTTTAGTAATTTAATTTGTGAAAATGTGTCGAATTTTCTTTTCACTTTTGACATTATGGAGTATTATGTGTAGATCAATGACAAATCACAATGAAATATTCTGTATTTCAATCCCACTTTGTATCGCAACAAAATGTGATTAAATCCAAGGGGTGAATACTTACTTATGATACGCACTGAATATGTCTTACATTTTGTCATATATCATTCATTGGTCCAATGAATTTCGAGACACTATTTTTTGTTGTTGAAGATACACATCTTTGCTCTGTCAGAAGAATATGGTTAATGCCTGATCAAACCTTTTGAACTAAATGGCACTATTTTAACAAAACAGTTATTCAAAGCACACACTAAGATTACACTGCACCACATAGAGGGACAAAGTGTTGTCATCATACCCTGCCATTTTAGACTCAGACATACTATCTAACTATTTGAAAATCAAATAAATGATTCTGTAAAAACACAGGGTTGAAAAGACCCTTGGGCAGGAACAATGCAATGCCACTTTGGCTCTCTGTCTCTATAATGTAACATCAAACCATGAAAAATGAAAGCATTCAAAATATACCTTGCCAATATTCCATATAAATATCACTGGAGGGAGTTAAATGATTCAGAAAGATTATTAATTTTAAACATAATCTGAAATTCAACCATTACATACAGTGCCTGTTGAAAGTTTACACACCCTGGCACAATTTTCACATTTGGCTGCCTTAAATTTCAATCTAAAAAGGGATTCAACTGGGGATTTTCCACTGATCTAAAAATGATAGAAATGTTCTGAAATGAATAAAAACAAATAAGTGCTTTTTGAAAAGGTCTCCCCACCCATTGCTGTGGCACATCTAAATATGTTCAGGTGATACTATTTTCAGAAACAAAATCGCACAATTTGTTGAATGAGATCCGTCTGTTTGCAGAAACAGTAGTTGTCATGATTTAAGAATAACTCATACTGTACATACAACCTCAGAGCCACCAATGAGCCTTGCAAGTATGTCTGGGATACATTTCGTTTGGAATAGATCAGGGGAGGTCAAATAAAATATCCCAAGCCACTGAATATCCCTTTGAGTATGGTCATTCATCTGTGGATGGTCTATCATATCACCCAGACACTGAAAAGATCTGGCCATCTTTCCTAACTGAGCTGCGGGAGAGAATGGAAACTGCTCAGGGATATCACTATGATGCTTAAGATCATTTTAAAACAGCCACAGAATGTAATGGCTGAGGTGGAAAGAGCTGTGCATGGATCAACAACATTGCATTCACTCCACATTACTGGCCAATATGACAAAGTGAATCGTCCATCCTGTTTGCAACAATGCCCGTTTGCAAAAATGCCCATAATACCGCAAGACAACATGGCAAATAAATTAACTTTTTGGCCTAAATGACAACTTCAGGTATGGGTCAAATCCAATACAACACATCAGAGTGAAACCCTCTGTATTTTCAAGTATTGTGGTGGCAGCATCTTGTTATGGGTCTGCTTGTCACCGACGGGCACTGGGGAGTTTGAAAAAATAAATATGAAAGGACCAAAGTCCAGGTAAAAACTTAGAGGAAAACATGCCTCAGTCTTCTGAAGACTTAACCCTGGGATAGAGTTTTGTTTTTCAGCTGCACAATTATGCATATGTGGCTTTACAACCTGCAGTATTAAAACAAGCTGTGTGAAACTACATGTGTTATTTCCTAACAGTAAAAAAGTGTGTCAGCATCAACTCTAATAAAGTGTTAATTTAAGTCGGAATTTGCAACACCCGTGGTGTTAGGGACCAACACTCTAGGGGTGTGAGTTTGTGAACACTGAAAGATTTTTGTTTAAAACTATTTCTGTGGGGCACTTCATTTCTAAGAAAGTGTTCAATTGAACACTGTGGGTGTTAAAATTCTGATCTCAAATTTGCTGTGTCAATCAAGCCATCTTTGACTTATTTTTAAATTTTAAATTTATAAAATGGTATTTAAGAATGTGGAGTAAGTTGTGTAGATCAGTAGGATTTTTTAAAACTTAATCCTTTTTTAGATATTAATTTAAGGCAGCAAAATGGGAAAAGTGTGTGTAAACTTTCATTAGGAATTATGCAGCATATATAAATATATACACTACCGTTCAAAGTGTGTGTAAACTTTCATTGGGAATTATGCAGCATATATAAATATATACACTACCGTTCAAAGTGTGTGTAAACTTTCATTAGGAATTATACAGCATATATAAATATATACACTACCGTTCAAAGTGTGTGTAAACTTTCATTAGGAATTATGCAGCATATATAAATATATACACTACCGTTCAAAGTGTGTGTAAACTTTCATTAGGAATTATGCAGCATATATAAATATATACACTACCGTTCAAAGTGTGTGTAAACTTTCATTAGGAATTATACAGCATATATAAATATATACACTACCGTTCAAAGTGTGTGTAAACTTTCTTTAGGAATTATGCAGCATATATAAATATATACACTACCGTTCAAAGTGTGTGTAAACTTTCATTAGGAATTATACAGCATATATAAATATATACACTACCGTTCAAAAGTTTGGGGTCACTTAGAAATGTCCTTGGTTTTGAAAGAAAAGCACATTCTTTGTCCATTAAAATAACATAAAATTGATCAGAAATACAGTGTAGACATTGTTAATTAATGTTGTAAATGACTATTGTAGCTGGAAATGGCAGATTTTTAAAGGAATATCTACATAGGCGTACAGAGGCCCATTATCAGCAACCATCACTCCTGTGTTCCAATGGCATGTTGTGTTAGCTAATCCAAGTTTATCTTTTTAAAAGGCGAATTGATCATTAGAAAACCCTTTTGCAATTATGTTAGCACAGCTGGAAACTGTTGTGCTGATTAAAGAAGCAATACAACTGGCCTTCTTTAGACTAGTTGAGTATCTGGAGCATCAGCATTTGT
This sequence comes from Salvelinus alpinus, assembly GCF_045679555.1. Taxonomy (NCBI): domain Eukaryota; kingdom Metazoa; phylum Chordata; class Actinopteri; order Salmoniformes; family Salmonidae; genus Salvelinus; species Salvelinus alpinus. The sequence goes on from NC_092102.1 coordinate 4,325,035, forward strand.
GGGTTCGATTACAGGCTCAAAATGACAAGAAACAAATAACTTTCTTCTGAAACTCGTCAATCTATTCTTGTTCTGAGAAATGAAGGCTATTCCATGCGAGAAATTGCCAAGAAACTGAAGATATCGTACAACGCTGTGTACTACTCCCTTCACAGAACAGCACAAACTGGCTCTAACCAGAATAGAAAGAGGAGTGGGAGGCCCCGGTGCACAACTGAGCAAGAGGACAAGTACATTAGAGTGTCTAGTTTGAGGAACAGATGCCTCACAAGTCCTCAACTGGCAGCTTCATTAAATAGTACCCACAAAACACCAGTCTCAACGTCAACAGTGAAGAGGCGACTCCGGGATTTTGGCCTTCTAGGCAGTGTTCCTCTGTCTAGTGTCTGTGTTCTTTTGCCATTGTAACACAGGAGTGATGGTTGCTGATAGTGGGCCTCTGTACGCGTATGTAGATATTCCATTAAAAATCATCCGTTTCCAGCTACAACAGTCATTTACAGCATTAACAATGTCTACACTGTACTTCTGATCCATTGTATGTTATTTTAATGGACAAAAAATGTGCTTTTCTTTCAAAAACAGTGACCCCAAACTTTTGAACGGTAGTGTATATATGTCGTATTTTGTATTTTTTACTGCATCACCACTACACAAAAACATGACAGACCTGGAAAGTTGAAAGTGCCTGCCTTCAGTCTTTGAGGGATGACAACATGGACATGGAGTACAACTCAAACAACAAAGAACCAGGAGACACACCCATTGGAGACACTGGGATAAGAACATGGAGACAAAGACACAAAGCGTAGACAACTCTTACTTATAAGGGTCACTACTGGTCTTCTCATGTTGCATTTAAACAAAACTCGAACAATGTGATTGCTCCACCATAGGAGGGGTTACAGTAATGGTGTGATTGTTAAAGCTTCCCTAGTACACACTAAAAACAAACGGTTCTGTAGAGTGCCAAATAAAGGTTAGTTTGCTTGTAACTATATTTTTATTTGTTCTATAAGGAACCATGCTCATCAGGTTCTAAATGGAACCTGAATGGTGCTATAAAGGACCATTTACTAAGCTTATATATAGAACCATTAAAAAAAGGTTCTATGTAGCACCAAAAAAATAGGGTTCTGCTATGGTTACAACCCTTTTTAATGGTTCTTTACTTATCCTTTACGGAGAACGGTTTCATAAAGAACTTTTCTCAATATCAAAGGTTCTTTGTAGAGCCATACAGGCTGTTTTATTCTGGTTTAATAACCATATTATATTGTTAAAATTCTATAGGTTTGATTGTTGTTTATAAACAAGTTGAATCGTGTGTGTTAGCGCTGAAATAGCAGAGGGTCCCTGGGGAGAGACTTGAGAACTACTGACTAAGTTAGTAAACCATTCACAACTGACCCAAAGCCACGCTTGGGTCTTTCACAATACACCTTCACTAGCAATAGTCGAATATAACATGATTTAGCATAGCACGACGGATTCACTCAACTGGAATGACACTCTCACTCACGGTTGCACAACAAAAAAGTTGTGTCTAAACCATGCCACAAATTATTCTAATGAGCCACCACCCCTACATTTAAATGATCACCCAAAGAGGAAAGAACCCTTTTTTTGAACTGCAAAGAAGCATTAAAGGGCTCAAAGGGTTCTTCGGGTCAGCATGGTTCCACATAGAGCCATCACCCTTCCCAAACAACCCTTGAGGAACTCTCGTTGTTTTGTGTGTACCTACTGTCTTGTGCATACCACACAAGACATGCCACCAGAGGTCTCTTCACAGTCCCCAAGTCCAGAACAGACTATGGGAGGTGCACAGTACTACATAGAGCCATGACTACATGGAACTCTATTCCACATCAAGTAACTGACGCAAGCACTAAAATTTGATTTTAAAAAAAGATTAAAAAACACCCTATGGAACAGCGGGGACTGTGAAGCAACACAAACATTGGCACAGACACATGCATATACACACACACACACGATAACATACGCACTATACATGCACATGGACTTAGTACTGTAGATATGTGGTAGTGGTGGAGTAGGGGCCTGAGGGCACACAGTGTGTTGTGAAATCTGTGAATGTATTGTAATGTTTTTAAATTGTATAAACTGACTTAATTTTGCTGGACCCCAGGAAGAGCAAAGGGGATCCATAATAAATACAAATACTACGGGAACGACTATGTTGTGAGGATATACACATTCTCAGACCACCTATGGAGGGTCAATATGACCATTCACTGAAACTGAAAGCCCCTGGCCTCTAAACATTTGTTGCTTCATAATGATTCTAACCATTATGATTACAACTCATTTTCATGTGAGAACACTTTCGGTTTAGCATGTTGTGATTTGTGACCCGGTTTGTCAAGTTGAGATGAGATTATCCAATTTACCTCCACCGTCATCACAGCAAGTAGCACGGCAAAAATAATGAGCACATTCTCGTCCAACCACTCTCTAATACTCTCTCTGCACCCCTGTAACAGAGAAGTTAAAGCAATCAGTAAAATACCAGGAAATGTCAAACTTCTCAGTTAAGGTACAGAATGTGCTTAACTCTAAGCACATTTCTTTCACATTCTTTAAACAAGTAAAAAAGGGTGTTTGGGACCAAAAATAGATCACATACAAATGAAAATAACATACAAGTTTGCTGGCCTTTAAAAAAATATTGTTATATCAAATGTAACACATTTGAAGTAATACCATGAGTCAGGACCACTTACTTTTTGATAGATGTCACACATTGTGTAATTTGAAAAAGACCGGATGTCATTGCAGTCACACATTTCAGAAGAATTTGAGGCATTCTGGGTGTTATTGATGGGGTGGTAACAGGAGCAGGGTGCCTCCAACCAGATGCTTGGTCCTGTCCATCCACAACAATGAATCTGCATGGTTGTAAGAGAAGATAATGCTTAATCTAACACTTTTTCAAAGTCTAAGGCGCGATTCAAACCATGCAGGCAACTGACCATCGTACTGCACTTGACACACTGCGATCCTGATTCGGACGTAACTTTCTATGGTGGAAATTGCCATTGGGTCGCGCATCACCAAACCATACCCGTTCTTAAATTATTTCTTAGATTACAAATGTGTTATATGCCAAATTCAAACATTGATTATCCAACTTCATTATATAAATCACTTCATTCACATGGAAATGAAATCATGCATCAAGTTAGAAGACACCTATGTTGAAGTGGGCTTTGTTGTGGTTTAATTACTGTTACTGTGGTTACACCTCCTACACAGCAAATCAAGTGCAATAGCAATAATCTGTGTGGGTTTGAATCCCGGCCTAAATTTAATTGAACTAGATCCTATCGTGGATGACCTCTCAAAATTAATTCACACATATCAAGCGTCAGCAGCAACTCGATTTAAAATGTAAGATGAGTTTTCTGTAGTTTCGATAATATTTGGAGCATGTATAGGGAACTATCCAAACAAACCATGACTCTTAAAGAATTAGGCTGATCCATTCCAATTGATAATCATTGTTAACTGACTGGATGTATGGAGTGTTATTCCAGATGCTCAAAGCACTTTAATGTGGGGTGGAAACTCATCTTATCCTTCACCAATGTTTAGCACCCACTAGGGTGATGCCTCAGCAGCCATTTTAAGACAGAAAGCTCACCATACGTTAGCTTTCACAGTGGAGAGGTGAGAAGGGATTTCTGCCAATTAGGAATCAGGGGGTGATTTGGTGGCCATGACAATACGTGGTCAGGTTGGGAATTTAGCCAGGACATCGGGGTTAACACCCCTACTCTTCAATACCTCAGTTCAACATCTCATCCAAAGGACAAATTACCAACTGGCAGTGTATACTACTGCATATATTACCTCCTGCTGCACGTAGTCCAGAGTCTTTTCCAAATTCAGATAGTTGGATTCGTTCTTGCCAAATGATGCAATGAGATGCAGGACATGCTCTTCGACTTTGCTCTCGATCTAGAACAAAAATTGTGTGAGAAAAAAACGAGATGCTTTTCAAAAGTCACTCCAACTATTGTGTGAATAACATACCCACTGATATCGACTTACAAGATCCCCTTTCAACCCATTCACCAGGTAACAAAAGAGGTTTTACTTTCGTGGCACACCCTGAGAAAAACTAGGCTATTGCATACAGAGAATGTGACGCTGTGGAATTAGATATAATAGCAGTGTCCTCTTTAGGCAACAATATTATTTTCAAAATCTCCCTGCAATGATGATTGTCACATCATTATGAAATTCTTATGTATTTGACTTGCTCCTAGGCGCGTGGCTCCGTTGGTAGAGCATGGACCTTCCATTGCCAGGGTTGTGGATTCGTATTCCCACGGGGATGTATGAGCTTCTGCTAAATTACTCAATTGCAAATGTAAAATGTGGCCAGGGGAGAAAAAAAACGGAAACCTTGTCATAGGGGGAAAAATGATTTACCATAGATATATAGCTAGTTCAAGAAGTAATCTTTAATGTCACCAATCTTTGAATATCTTTGTAATTCATAAATACGGGTGAACACAACACAATCGTGAGTGCCAGTCATGTTCTAATAGTTTAAATAGTGTCATTGTTGATTGTGATGTGTAACTATGGTCAAATAACACCAATGAGTGTGGGAATTTAAGCATTGTACATGGCTCGTGTGAAGATAAGTAAATACGTGTAGTTACTCAGGTGATATCATAGGTAAATGTCTTACTGAAGTCCTCTGAGTGAAGAGCAGAACCGCTCCCACAATCTGAGCAGCAAGAAGGATGGAGAGCAGGAAGAAATACTGTAAAGACAGTAAAGTTAGCAACAGTTAGAGTAGATCAATCACTGACATATTTTTATGTGCTGCTGCATAATTGATTTGTTCGTGTTTTAGGTGTGGGTAATCTACACAAGTTTGGACATACTGTAAAAGCCCAGTGTTTATTTTCTTAAATCACTGACCACAACAGGCGCTAATTAGAGCCAGGCGTCTATTTGAGCCAGGTGTTTATTTCCTTAATCCACACAGTATTTTGCTCATTCGCATAGTTTGTTTGATTCCAGCATTCACTTCCTGCATCTTAATCAATTTCTTCATTTCCTGCACTAATGTGTTATCCTTCACTTACAGTGTTTTGCTTCTTTTGTCTTAGTATGCCTCTGTTTTGGATGAAAAATTACTTTTACTTCGCAGAATATTTATTCTCCTCTTTGACTGTGCAGTTTTTTCAAATTTCTGGGTGTCTGTACTCCCGAAGTTGTTCACTTTTTTTGTGCTTCCCAGTTAGCTAGCATTTCTCTGCCGATTGCAGCCAATGGCTAGCAGTTTCTTACTGGCAATAAAAAACATATTTTTTCGAGGCATTACTGAGTTATTTAATATAACAAATCAAACATTAACCCTCATAAACAATTCATGGTAATTCATGGTAACCTCATAAATAATTCATTTAGACCTGGTGTTTCTTTGAAACAGCCGTTTATTTGCTGAAATGTGTGCTATTACCCAGCTATTAAATGGGACAGGCGATATTTGAGACTCAGCGTTTCATTTAAGTTTTACATTAACAGAACAATAAACCAGGTTCCATCCAACCTTTTTATGTGAGTAAAGTACATGTCGGATAAAAAAAATGTCACGACAGGCCTGATGAAAACATCCAATTTGTCAGTAAATTTTCCAAATGTCTACAAAACGCTTTTATGGGCAAATATTGATATATCACATCATATCGAAGTAAACTTGGAGTCACGCGATGATATGTTGTGTGGTCCTCCCACTACGACTCGGGAAACCATACAGTTTATTAGGCTACAGATTAAATAATTTACGATGAACTTCACAGGGTGGTGAAAGCACACGGTGATGAGCTTGAAAGCGGCCTTTAGCTCAGTGCGGATGCTGCTTGTAATCCATGGCTTCTGGTTGTATGTACGGTCACTGTGGGGATGACGATATCGATGCACTTATTGATGAAGCCAATGACAGATGTGGTGTACTCCTCAATGCCATTGGAGGAATCCCGGAACATATTCCAGTCTGTGCTAGCAAAGCAGTCCTGTAGCTTAGCATCTGCTTCATCTGACCACTTTTTTATTGATCTAGTCACTGGTGCTTCCTGCTTTAATTTTTGCTTGTAAGCAGGAATCAGGAGGATGGAGTTATGGTCAGATTTGCTAAATGGAGGGCGAGGGAGAGCTTTGTATGTGTCTCTGTGTGTGGAGTATAGGTGGTCCAGAGTTCTTTTGCCTCTGGTTGCACATTTAACATGCTGATAGAAATTTTTGAAAACTGATTTAAGTTTCCCTGCATTAAAGTCCCCGGCCACTAGGAGCGCCGTCTCTGGGTGAGCATTTTCTTGTTTTCTTATGGCGGAATTCAATGCTATCTTAGTGCCAACCTCTGACTGAGGTTTTATGTAAACAGCTACGAAGAATACAGATGAGAACTCTCTCAGTATGTAGTGTGGTCTACAGCTTATCATGATATACTTAACCTCAGGCGAGCAATAGCTCGAGACTTCCTTAGATATAGTGCACCAGCTGTTATTTACAAAAATACATAGTCCGCTGCCCTTTGTCTTACCAGACGCCACTGTTCTATCCTGCCGGTACATTGTATAACCAGCCAGCTGTGTGTTGATATTGTCGTTGTTCAGCCACGACTCCGTGAAGCTTAAGATGTTACAGTTTTTAATGTCCCGTTGGTAGTTTAATGTTCCCCGTAACTCGTCGATTTTATTGTCCAAAGATTGCATGTTTGCTAGCAGAATTGAAGGAAGTGGGGGGGGTTTATTCAATCGCCTCCGACTTCTCAGAAGGCAGCCCGCTCTCCGGCCTCTCTTTCTCCTCCTCCTCTTCACGCAGATCACGGGTGTCGGGGTCTGTTCCTGAAGGAGCCGTATATTCTCCGCCTCGGGCTCGTCAGAGTCGTGAAAAAAGAAAAAGGATTCTGCTTGTCCGTGGTGAGTAATCGCAGTCCTGATGTCTAGAAGTTATTTTCGGTCATAAGAGACGGTAGCGGCAACATTATGTACAAAATTAGTAAAAAAAAGAAGTAACAAACTACGCAAATTAACGAACAAAAAAATACGATCGGTTGGGGGCACGTAAAACGTCTGCCTTCTGCTCCGGCGCCATCTTACATTTTCCATGTAACATAACATGTTTTGTGACAAAACCATTAGTACAGTTGAAAATGCGAAGCAAACCCATTTAACTTGTATTTTTTAGTTACATTTTATGTGCACTACGTCATCACGCACAGTCTTTTATCCACAACAAGTCAATTTGATGGAAACATCTCATAACACAACAAAAACTGGAAAAAGTCAAGGGATGTGAATAATTTACGAATATAGGAGTGAATGGATAGGGTTTATAAAAATCAGTAGGGCAAGTGTTTCATCAGCATTCTGTAAAATGTCAATTCTACAAATGGCATGACAGGCCTGATGATAACAGCAAATATTGATGTACAGTGCTTTCAGAAATTATTCAGACCCCTTCCCTTTTTCCACATTTTGTTACGTTACAGCCTTATTCTAGAATGGATAAAATACATTTTTCCTCATCAATCTACAAAAAATACACGTAACGACAAAGTGACAAAGTTTTTTTGCAAATGTATATACACTGCTCAAAAAAATAAAGGGAACACTTAAACAACACAATGTAACTCCAAGTCAATCACACTTCTGTGAAATCAAACTGTCCACTTAGGAAGCAACACTGATCGACAATACATTTCACATGCTGTTGTGCAAATGGAATAGACAAAAGGTGGAAATTATAGGCAATTAGCAAGACACCCCCAATAAAGGAGTGATTCTGCAGGTGGTGACCACAGACCACTTCTCAGTTCCTATGCTTCCTGGCTGCTGTTTTGGTCACTTTTGAATGCTGGCGGTGCTCTCACTCTAGTGGTAGCATGAGACGGAGTCTACAACCCACACAAGTGGCTCAGGTAGTGCAGCTCATCCAGGATGGCACATCAATGCGAGCTGTGACAAGAAGGTTTGCTGTGTCTGTCAGCGTAGTGTCCAGAGCATGGAGGCGCTACCAGGAGACAGGCCAGTACATCAGGAGACGTGGAGGAGGCCGTAGGAGGGCAACAACCCAGCAGCAGGACCGCTACCTCCGCCTTTGTGCAAGGAGGAGCACTACCAGAGCCCTGCAAAATGACCTCCAGCAGGCCACAAATGTGCATGTGTCTGCTCAAACGGTCAGAAACAGACTCCATGAGGGTGGTATGAGGGCCCGACGTCCACAGGTGGGGGTTGTGCTTACAGCCCAACACCGTGCAGGACGTTTGGCATTTGCCAGAGAAGACCAATATTGGCAAATTCGCCTTTGGCGCCCTGTGCTCTTCACAGATGAGAGCAGGTTCACACTGAGCACATGAGCACATGTGACAGACGTGACAGAGTCTGGAGACGCCATGGAGAACGTTCTGCTGCCTGCACCATCCTCCAGCATGACCGGTTTGGCGGTGGGTCAGTCATGGTGTGGGGTGGCATTTCTTTGTGGGGCCGCACAGCCCTCCATGTGCTCGCCAGAGGTAGCCTGACTGCCATTAGGTACCGAGATGAGATCCTCAGAGCCCTTGTGAGACCATATGCTGACACATGCACATTTGTGGCCTGCTGGAGGTCATTTTGCAGGGCTCTGGCAGTGCTCTCCTTGCACAAAGGCGGAGGTAGCGGTCCTGCTGCTGGGTTGTTGCCCTCCTACGGCCTCCCCCACATCTCCTGATGTACTGGCCTGTCTCCTGGTAGCACCTCCATGCTCTGGACACTACGCTGACAGACACAGCAAACCTTCTTGCCACAGCTCGCATTGATGTGCCATCCTGGATGAGCTGCACTACCTGAGCCACTTGTGGGGGTTGTAGACGCCGTCTCATGCTACCACTAGAGTGAGAGCACCGCCAGCATTCAAAAGTGACCAAAACATCAGCCCGGAAGCATAGGAACTGAGAAGTGGTCTGTGGTCACCACCTGCAGAATCACTCCTTTATTGGGGGTGTCTTGCTAATTGCCTATAATTTCCACCTTTTGTCTATTCCATTTGCACAACAGCATGTGAAATGTATTGTCGATCAGTGTTGCTTCCTAAGTGGACAGTTTGATTTCACAGAAATGTGATTGACTTGGAGTTACATTGTGTTGTTTAAGTGTTCCCTTTATTTTTTTGAGCAGTGTATATAAAAAAACAGAAATACCTTATTTACATAAATATTCAGACTCTTTGCTATGAAATTGAGCTCAAGTGCATCCTGTTTCCATTGATCATCCTTGATCATTGATCATGTTTCTACAACTAGATTGGAGTCCACCTTTGGTAAATTCAATTGATTGGACATGATTTGGAAAGGCACACACCTGTCTATATAAGTTTCCACAGTTGACATGTCAGACATGTTGACATGTTGCATGTCAGAGCAACAACCAAGCCATGAAGTCAAAGGAATTATCCATAAAGCACCAAGATATGATTGGGTTGAGGCTCAGATCTGGGGAAGGATACCAAAAAATTTATGGAAAGTCCTCAAGAACACAGTGGCCTACATCATTCTTAAATGGAAGAAGTCTGGAACAACCAAGAGGAATGGGGGGAGAAGGGCCTTGATCAGGGAGGTGACCAAGAACCAGACGGTCACTCTGACAGTTTCCCTGTGGAGATGGGAGAACCTTCCAGAATGACAACCATCCCTGCAGCCCTCCACCAATCAGGCCTATATGGTAGAGAGCCAGATGGAAGCCACTTCTCAGTAAAAGACACATGAGAACCTACTTGGAGTTTTCAAAAAGTCGCCTAAAGGACTCAGAACATGAGAAACAAGATTCTCTGATCTGATGAAACCAAGATTGAACTCTTTGGTCTGAATGCCAAGCATCACATCTGGAGGAAACTTGGCACCATCCCTACGCATGGTGGGGGCAGCAGGGACTGATAGACTAGTCAGGATCGAGTGAAAGATGAACAGAGAGTACAGAGAGTTCCTTGATGAAAACATACTCCAGAGTGCTCAGGACCTTAGACTGGGGCAACGGTTCACCTTCCAGCAAGGCAACGACCCTAAGCACACAGCCAAGATAAAACAGGAGTCTTTGAATGTCCTTGAGTGGCCCAGCCAGAGCCCGGACTTGAACCCGATCAAACATTTCTGGAGAGACCTGAAAATAGCTGTGCAGCGACGCTCACCTGACCGAGCTTCAGAGTAAATGTGAAAATATCACATTTACATAAGTATTCAGACCCTTTACTCGGTACTTTGTTGAAGCAGCTCTGGCAGTGATTACAGCCTTGAGTCTTCTTGGAAAGGACGACACAAGCTTGGCACACCTGTATTTGGGGAGTTTCACCATTCTTCTCCACAGATCCTCTGAAGCTCGGTCAGGTGAGCGTCGCTGCACAGCTGTTGTTTTTTTAATAGTTTTGCATGCATTTCTAAAAAACTGTTTTTGCTTGTCATTATGTGTAAGTTGATGAGGGGAAAAACAATTCAATCAATTTTAGAATAAGGTAACGTAACAAAAAGTGGGAAAAGTCATGGGGTCTGAATACTTTCCAAATGCACTGTAATAACCATCATATGTTGTGTTGTCCTCGCACTACGACTCGGGAAAGCGTGCAGTTTATTAGGCTACAAATGAAATCATTTATGATGAACTTCACAGGGTGGTGAAAGTACACGGTGATAATCTTGATGCTCCTTTACAATAAATATTGACGGTTTTATTTTGGTGACATGATGATCGATGCTTGGCTGCCATTTGACAAATACAAATAATCTCACTCTTTTGTCCATAATAATCTTGTCATGTACACACAAAATTATTTTTTAGAAATGCACTCGGAGCTTGTCAGCTGTTTTGAGTTATTTCTTACCATTCCTAACATGCATTTCACCTCCTTCAATGCACCCAGACACCCGATGAAGCCCAACGACATCGTCGCACTTCCACCAATGACCAGAAAATAGGAGAAGACAGTAAAAGACATATAGGGAGGGGCAGGCACTGTAAAAAGAGGAAATAACAAACTTTGAGATACTTTGAAATAAGAATTGGACCCGTGTCGAACCAAAGCACAATCATGTCTCAATTTAAAACAAATCTGGGGTTAAAGTAGGCCTATTATTTTACTAGTTTGTGAATATAATGTGTAGCTTACAGGCTGTCTGTTTTGAATGAATAAACTAATATTTCTTAATATAAATACCAAAGAAGCATGTTTTGGAGGGACATCAGGATTGAAATACTGTGATTTTGTTCATGAGATCCAAAAGTGAATCAGAAAGACAATTCCTAGTGTATAAAAAAGGACTATCTCAGGGAATGTTATTCCTATATTACTACAGATACATCATTGTAGTTAAGGATATTTGTGTGTGGAAATATTACATTATGTAATATCACATACTATCATTCGTTGTAAGGAGTTGTCGATGAAAACAGAAACTCACTGAAGAAGCTTGTCTCAGCAAGGACTATCCATATCCCAAGTGACAGCAGGAGGGCGCCCGCACACTGGTGGGAGGGTGATAACTTATTGCAGTGCACAATACACACATCTCTCAACTAAGCATTAATTTCGCCTATCAATAGATATTTCGACAGACTTCACGCAAGTTCAATCAACCTGCAAAATATACATTGGGTGTACTTTGATCAGTGAATTTGGGCAACAGTTACCAACAGTCTCATGTCTAGCAGCGTAAACGTTTAAATAAGCGGATGATCAAACTTACGGAAAAAAGGAGATTGAAAAGAAATAGGAAATATTTGATGAGACCAATACAGCCTTGGGATGCCATTCTGTATCTGAAAAATAACAAACACAATCGCAGTCATTATGGAGTTGCTCACTGCTCTGTTATTTGATGGTCGTTTGGACTGCGTTTCTGCTTCCCGACACAGCATTAACCTTCTACAAGTCGAGTGCAGTGTAATGTTGGTCATCTACGTTTGTTTGAATCCTTGCCAATGCGGTTTCAAAGGTTGGTGGTCAACGGGTGGAAAATCAATGCTCTCTGTTATTAGTAACAGACCAGCGTGGGTGTGTGGCTGAGGGTTAACACCAACAACTCTGGACCACGTGTTGTAATCGCTTCAGAGAGACAGGGGTTTGCTTGTCGAGCCAACATTTGGCTCGACAAGCAAACGGAAAGGGAATGGGATAAAAAAACACATGGGTGTCATATACCCTTCTCCTAGGTGATACAATCCAACATATTATATTACCCTTCAAGGTGATTAATTATTTAGTCACCTTTATACAGCTCTCCAACACTGTAACTAAGCTTAATGTCAATGTAGACGTTATTACTTTCATGATCAGTTTATAAATAGCTGTTTTTAGCAACTGTGGTTTTCCTAAATATTTTCCATGTTGCAATATTACACTGAATTACACAAAAATTAAACACATCTTTCTGTTTGAAGCAACCTTTGAGAAAGTCTTTGAAGCTTGAATACAAGTCCCATCTTCAGTGCGAAGCCTTTTGTTGGTTTTGTCATTTGTAAATCAAGCTTCCATGATTAGTTTATCAAAGAATGTCTGCATATAAAGCATTTAAAATCCTACAGTATCACATTTATCTTGATTTGCCCTCAAGATATACATCTCTTTTGATATTAAATTAACTGCTCATTTCTAAACTTGAAATACACATTCTTTTCTTACCTGAAATGTAACGAGAAGTAACAACGAACCGATTAAAGCAGAAATGGTTTTTGAGCGAGACGGTACAGGAAAAAACAGGGTGGTTACAGAGATACAAATAGAACATGCAAATGAACTGTCACAGCTGAGCAAATACTACAAACCATATATTTTCACTTTCCTCCAAGATGTTTTTTCAGTTGGTTTTTAATATCCCATATTCAATCAGTTTAATTTGCCTGTAATTGTTTGTTTGACCAGCGTAAGTACACTCGCTGTAACCAATCTGCCTGCTTAATTAAAAATGAATGAAACCAGGAGGAGGAAAAAGGGTAGCTTATATTTTTTGTCAACCACAATCTAAACTACTTCATATGACTTAACTAATTAGATATAATTAGTTATGATATTTCACAGAGCATCGGTTTGGTTCTGTTCTAGCAACCTTTGAGAAAGTCTTTATGGTAATTGTCGGCTTGATTTGCCTTAAATTCCTGAATCATCACTATTTAGAAGACTTTACAATGTGGTTAATATTTTTTCTGAGTATGAACAGTGTGCTGAAACAAACAATTAGGATCATTTGGCATTTTATTTGGGGACATTTAGTTAACAATAGTGTTCATGGTGAAAAATGTCTGAAGTGAATGAGCAGTGATGAGTTTTTCCCAACAACTGATATGAGATGGCGTGGCTAACCAGGCAGTCAAAGCATTAATAACTCAAAATCACTTCGTATTCACATCCAATCTGTTTTTACCACTCTCAGCATCAACCACTCTCAATGTCGAGAGCTATCAAAGGAACAATTTTCAGGTTTAGCCTACACTACCGGTCCAAAGATTCAGAACACCTACTCATTCAAGGGTTTTTCTTTATTTTTACTATTTTCTCCATTGTAGAATAATAATGAAGACATCAAAAGTATGAAATAACACATATGGAATCATGTAATAACCAAAAATGTGTTAAACAAATCAAAATATATTTTATATTTGAGATTCTTCAAATAGCCACCCTTTGCCTTGATGAAAGCTTTGCACACTTTTGGCATTCTCTGAACCAGCTTCATGAGGTAGTCACCTGGAATGCATTTCAATTAACAGGTGTGCCTTGTTAAAAGTTCATTTGTGGAATTTCTTTCCTTCCTAATGTGTTTGAGCCAATCAGTTGTGTTGTGACAAAGTGTGTGTGTGTGTGGGGGGGAAGATAGCCCTATTTGTTAAAATACCAAGTCCATATTATGGCAAGAACAGCTCAAATATGCAAAGAGAAACGACAGTCCATCATTATGTTAAGACATGAAGGTCAGTCAATCTGTAAAATTTCAAGAACTTTTAAAGTTTCTTCAAGTGCAGTAACAAAAACCATCAAGCGCAATGATGAAACTGTCTCTCATAAGGACAGCAACAGGAAAGGAAGACCCAGAGTTACCTCTGCTGAAGAGGATAAGTTCATTAGAAATTGCAGCCCAAATAAATGCTTCACAAAGTTCAAGTGACAGACACATCTCAACATCAACTGTTCAGAGGAGACTATGTGAATCAGGCCTTCATGGTCGAATTGCTGCAAAGAAACCACTACTAAAGGACACCAATAAAAAGAAGAGACTTTCTTTGGCCAAGAAACACAAGCAATGAACATTAGACTGTCTGGGATTTATTTAGAATTTAAGAGACACTTAACCAGCATGGCTACCACATAATTCTGCAACATTCTGCAGCCATCCCATATGGTTTGGGCTTAGTGGGACTATCATTTGTTTTTCAACAGGACAATGACCCAACACACCAACACACACCCGTGTAAGGGATATTTTACCAAGAAGGAGAGTGATGGAGTGCTCCATCAGATGACCTGGCCTCCACAATCCACCGACCTCAACCAAATTGAGATGGTTTGGGATGAGTCGGAGCGCAGAGTGAAGGAAAAGCAGCCAACAAGTGCTCAGTGTAAGTGGGAACTACTTCAAGACTGTTGGAAAAGTATTCCAGGTGAAGCTGGTTGAGAGAATGCCAAGAGTGTGCAAAGCTGTCATCAAGGCAAAGGGTGGCTATTTGAAGAATCTCAAATGTAAAATATATTTTGATTTGTTTAACACTTTTTTGGTTACTACATGATTCCATTTGATATTTCATAGTTTTGATGTCTTCACTATTATTCTACAATGTAGAAAATAGTAAAAATAAAGAAAACCCCTTGAATGAGTAGGTGTTCTAAAACTTTTGACCGGTAGTGTAAGTGAATAATTATCAATCATAAACATTCACCTGATTTTCCATTTGTGCCCTGGACTGTGTGCCCGAGACGGTTAAGTACAAATAGAGCAGCACAGAACATTTTAGCAAGTGTCTCACTTACCCAGGTCAACTCCAAAGGCATGCGAGTGGGAGGAAGAGATTGGCTAAAGAAATAAAAGGCATTTTGTGCAGGCACAACTGGTGACTTGGTTAAACCCTTTCTCTTAATCAAAGTTATGAATTTCACTTCAGTCATTCGCCTCTATCCGGTTTCAATCAGTTTTCAGTAGCAGGTCAAACTTGAAGCCCTTCAGCTTTGTTCTATTTCTGTGCAAGGTTTTTTGCGTTTAGTTATTAGCCTAACTGATCTTCGTGGTCTGACGCTAATGGCTAGCAGGAGGTGGATGAAATTATACCATAATTATATCTAGGCCATTAGATACATCAAGGGAGCAATGTTAATGGATTTTGTCCTATTATGGAATATATGGTGTTTAACAAAGTGGGGGGCTTGCTTGTACGAGCTCTCAATTGCAAACGTAATAAACGGGGCTCTCTTCTAAAATGACTCCAGCTAGCCTTTGTTATTGCCTTATTGACCAGTTTTGGTTCCCAAGACGTTTCTTGAACGTTCATGCAGATGTTTGATTTCTGAAGAACATACACCTGAAAGTTATAGGTGTCCATAAAAAAATTAACATCTAAGAAACTTTAAGTTGGACAATTTTTGTGTGTTCTGAGAACGTGTTAATTAGGGTGTAATATTTCCCTGGGGCCAAATCCACAAAGCGTCTCAGAAAAGGTCCTAGGAATCCTGTTAAAACTTGTTTTCAGAGAAAGAAAAAAACTCTCAGCTCAGAGTAGGTTTTAGGATGATGTGAAGACACTGCTCAGTCAAACTGAGCCAGGACTAACATCTTTATCTCAGCTGGTAATCAAGAGGTACCGCAAAGGAAAGATGGTGATGACGCTCATTACCGTTGTTGAAAATCATGGAGAATAACTAGGGATGTGCCGAGAAGTCGGACAAAACAAGTAAGTAACGGATATGGTCTATTTTCCTGATAAGATTTCTGTCTGTAAAGAGAAGGGCGGGCTGTACGTTGATCCTGTTACATTGACTGGATAGAGCGAAGCCGTATTTCTCTGTCACCTCACTCTTTTTTTCTTCGCTTCGGCTTCGCTCTACCAGATCACTTCTCTTCCAATGTTTGGGTCTGATCATTTAGATACGAAATATGCTCTTTTTTTAACTTTTTTTTTTACACCAGTTCAATTTAAAGAGTACTCAGATCGGTTCTTTTAAAGAGGACTAAATGTGAAAACACCCTAAGTGACAGCAAACGCCCTGTTGCAAATTGAGGACACATAGACACAGACAAAAACACATGCCTCCGCACGCTGCTCATAATCTGCAGCTTTTTTGGGTCTATAACAGTGCAGGGAAATAGGTATTTCGCCAACTTCACTTCCTTGTTTTCCGATCATGGGTATTATCTGATCCGACTATCAACTGTCAATTTACGGATACTGTGAAATCTATAGCACGCTTCAAACCTCCACGGTGAAAGTGACTGTACATCAAATGTTGCGATTGTAAAACATTTCATATAATTTTTCCCTGATACGGTCACTTTGACTACTCTTAATTCTTGCCTAATGGCATTAAGAACATTTTATTTTTACCAATTTAGAATAATGTGATAATTGCCTATTGCAATGAATCATTCAGTAGGCTATGATGGTTGTTAAAAGCAGAGGTTTGATAATAGCACTGTTTTCTCAACACATACACTACCGGTCAAAGGTTTTAGAACACCTACTCATTCAAGGGTTTTTCTTTATTTTTACTATTTTCTACATTGTAGAATAATAGTGAACACATCAAAACTATGAAATAACACATATGTTTTGATTTGTTTAATCAATAGGGGGGCGCCATTTCGACTTTGTAAAAATTCATTCCCAAATTAAACTGCCTCGTACTCAATTCTTGCTCGTACAATATGCATATTATTATTACTATTGGATAGAAAACACTCTCTAGTTTCTAAAACCGTTTGAATTATATCTGTGAGTAAAACAGAACTCAAGTTGCAGCTAACTTCCTGTCAGGAAGTGAGAAATCTGAAATCGATGCTCTGTTCCAGGGTCAGTTTATTAAATTGCATGTGATCTATGAGTCGACATGCACTGCATACGATTTCCCCTAGATGTCAGTAAGCAGTGAGAATTGGAATTGTGTTGCTAGGCAGATCTGAGGCCATATAAAGGCTCATGGAACCGGGGGTGCACTCTTTTCAACGTTCGTCATGGCGCAAAGGAGGACCTCAGGATGGAATTCTGAAAAGCTCTCGTTATAGGCCTTAGATATATCCGGCTCTGATTTTATTCGATATAGGTGTTAAAGACATCATAATGTAGTTATTTTAAACCGAGTTATATCAGTTTATATCAGTATATTGCGATTTTCGGATATTTCTTTGTGCTGCGTTATGAAGAGTTGGGCACGTCTGGGCCACATAGCTAATGTTTGCTGCTAATTCCTAAGTTGAAGACGGCAATCTACAACCGAGCAACGATGATTCTGGACAAAGGACCACTTGCACAAGATTCTGATGGAAGCTCATCAAAAAGTAAGAACTATTTATGATGTTAATTCGTTGTTCTGTTGAAAAATGTAAAACTATTATTCCGCCATTAATTTCGGTGCGGCCTCGCTTTAGCGCACGCTGTATGTCGTAGTAACGTTAATTTAAAAAAATCTAACACAGCGGTTGCATTAAGAACTAATGTATCTTTCATTTGCTGTCCAACCTGTATTTTTTAGTCAAGTTTATGATTAGTTATTGATTAGATTAGGTGCCTCTCCCAAGATTTCTCCCGACATTTTGTTGGCAGCGTGGCTACTATTCTCATTGTATAACCACGATTTGTGCCGCTAAATATGCACATTTTCGAACAAACAATATATGTATTGTGTAATATGATGTTATAGGACTATCATCTGAAGAAGTTTGAGAAGGTTAGTGAAAAAATTAATATCTTTTGCTGGTTTATTCGTTATCGCTACTGTTGGCTTGAATCAATGCTGTTGTGTGGTTGGCTATTGTAGTAAGCTAATATAATGCTAAATTGTGTTTTCGCTGTAAAACACTTAAAGAATCTGAAATATTGGCTGGATTCACAAGATCTTTGTCTTTCATTTGCTGTATGCTGTGTATTTTTCATAAATGTTTTATGATGAGTATTTAGGTAATTCACGTTTGCTCTCTGTAGTTATTCTAGTTGCTTTGGTGAGAGTTGTGATGGTGGCTGCAATGTAAAACTATGATTTATACCTGAAATATGCACATTTTTTGAACAAAACATATGCTATACAATAAATATGTTATCAGACTGTCATCTGATGAAGTTGTTTCTTGGTTAGTGACTATTTATATCTTTATTTGGTCGAATTTGTGATAGCTACCTATGCAGGAAAAAAATGGTGGAGAAAAAAAAGTTGTGTCTTTTGCTATGGTGGTTAGCTAATAGAAATACATATTGTGTAAATGAAATGATGGTTGGATTCACAAGATGTGTATTTGTGATTTCATGAACATTTTATTATATGATATCCCTGTGGCTTTAGGCTAGGCTATGCTAGTCAGCTTTTTTGATGGGGGGGATCCCGGATCCGGGTTTGTGACTCGTTAGAGGTTTTAACACTTTTTTGGTTACTACATGATTCCACATGTGTTATTTCATAGTTTGATGTCTTCACTATTATTCTACAATGTAGAAAATAGTACAAATTAAGAAAAACCCTTGAATGAGTAGGTGTTCTAAAACTTTTGACCGGTAGATTATGTCACCCCCATTCAACAACTCTAAATTGCTTTGGCATGGTAGGCATCAAGTCACTTGCCAATAATGTTGCATAAAGCATTTGAAAGGTCTATCATTTTCATCTAACACAATCAAAGGACCTAAAGCAGGCCACATTGAGTCTTCCCCAAGGTCCGGAAGGCCACACAACATTTGTATTATATTTTACAAAACAATTGTTCCATATCCATGGCTTTGGAATATCCGATGCTCCCTGACTGTCTAGCATTTGTTTCGATGATTGTTAGCAAGCTGGACAGAATGAAGAGAATATAAATGTAGGTCCATTATAATATTTTACACAGTTTCGTTTTGGTTTTATTCATTTAAATTGTTCTTCTCCGATTTTTTTACTCAAACATCTCGCGGGCCAGATTGAATGCGCTCGCAGACCGGTTCCAGCCCTCAGGCCAGTGTTGAGGTGTCAGACATACGGTACGACCAAAACAGAATCCATGCTTCAAGATTGTTTTGATCACATGGACTGGGATATGTTCCGGGTAGCCTCTGAAAATAACATTGAGGTATACACGGACACGCTGACTGAATCTATCAGGAAGTGTATAGGGAATGTAGTTCCCACTGTGACTATTAAAACCTACTGAAACCAAAAAACGTGGATAGATGGCAGCATTTGCGCAAAACTGAAAGCACGAACCACTGCATTTAACCATGACAAGGTGACTGGGAATATGGTTGAATACAAACAGTGTAGTTACTCTCTCCGTAAGGCAATCAAACAGGCAAAACGTCCGTACAGAGACAAAGTGGAGTCTCAATTCAACGGCTCAGATACAAAATGTATGTGGCAGGGCCTTCAGATAATCATGGATTACAAAGGGAAACCAGCCACGTCGCAGACACTGACAAACGGACCAGCTAAACACCTTCTTCGCCCACTTTGATGATAACACAGTGCCACCGACGCGGACGGCTCCCAAGTACTCTAGGCTTTCGTTTTCCGTGGCCAACGTGAGTAAGACATTTAAGCATGTTAACTCTCACAAGG
Source organism: Salvelinus alpinus (assembly GCF_045679555.1). NCBI lineage: Eukaryota > Metazoa > Chordata > Actinopteri > Salmoniformes > Salmonidae > Salvelinus > Salvelinus alpinus. The sequence goes on from NC_092102.1 coordinate 4,344,826, forward strand.
CTGACGGACCAGATGGCATCCCTAGCTGTGTCCGCAGAGCATGCGCAGACCAGCTGGCTGGAGTGTTAATGTACCTTTTCAATCTCTCCCGATCCCAGTCTGCTGTCCCCACTTGCTTCAAGATGTCCACCATCGTTCCTGTACCCAAGAAAGCAAAGGTAACTGAACTAAATGACAGTAGTAGGCCTGATTACCAACAATGATGAGACAGCCTACAGGGAGGAGGTGAAGGCCCTGGCGGAGTGGTGACAAGAAAATAACCTCTCCCTCAATGTCAACTAAACAAAGGAGCTGGTCGTGGACTTCAGGAAACAGCAGAAGCGCCCCTATCGACGGGACTGCAGTGGAGAAGGTGGAAAGTTCCTCAGTGTACACATCGCTGACAAACTGAAATGGTCCACCCACACAGATAGCAGATAGTGTGGTGAAGAAGGCACAACAGTGCCTCTTCCACTTCAGGAGGCTGAAATAATTTTGCATGGCCCCTAAGACGCTCACAAACTTTTACAGATACACAATTGAGAGCATCCTGTCAGGCTGTATCACCGCATGATACGGCAACTGCACCTCCCACAACCGCAGGGCTCTCAAGTTGGTGGTGCGGTCTGCCCAACGCATCACCGGGGGCACACTGCCTGCACTCCAGGACACCAGGACACAGCACCTGATGTCACAGGAAGGCCAAGAAGATCATCAAGGACATCAACCACCCGAGCCTCGACCTGTTCACCCATCATCCAAGACTCTTCCTACAGCTGGCCGGCCAGCCAAACTGAGCAATCGGGGGAGAAGGGCCTTGGTTAGGGAGGTGACCAAGAACCCGATGGTCACTCTGACAGAGCTCCAGAGTTCCTCTGTGGAGATGGAGAACCTTCCAGAAGGACAATTAGGCCTTTATGGGAGAGTGGCCAGACGGAAGCTACTCCTCAGTAAAAGGCACATGACAGCCTGCTTGGAGTTATTTCCAAAAAGCACCTACAGGACTCTCAGACCATGGAAACAAGATTCTCTGGTCTGATGAAACCAAGATTGAACTCTTTGGCCTGAATGCGAAGTGTCACGTCTGGAGGAAACCTGGCACCATCCCTATGGTGAAACATTGTGGTGGCAGCATCATGCTGTGGGGATGTTTTTCAGCGACAGGGACAGGGAGACTATCAGGATCTAGGGAAAGATAAACTGAGCAAAGTACAGTGAGATCCTTGATGAAAATCTGCTCTAGAACACTCAGGACCTCAGACTGGGGTAAAGGTTCACCTTCGAAAAGGACAGCGACCCTAAGAACACAACCAAGACAACGCAGGATTGGTTTCGGGACAAGTCTCTGAATGTCCTTGAGTGGCCCAGCCAGAGCCCGGACTTCAACCTGAATGAACATCTCTGGAGAGTCCTGGAAATAGCTGTGCAGCGACGCTCCCCATCCAACCTGATAGAGCTTGAGAGGATCTGCAGAGAAAAATGGGAAAAACTCCCCAAATACATGTGTGCCAAGCTTGTAGCGTCATACCCAAGAAGACTCAAGGCTGTAATTGCTGCCAAAGATGTATTTTTATTTTAGATGTGATATTTCAGTTTTTTTATTATTTGCAAAATGTATTTGTGTGTAGATTGATGAGAAGAAAAAAAAACAATTTAATCAATTTGAGAATAAGGCTGTAAAGTAACAAAATGTGGAAAAGTCAAAGGGTCTGAATACTTTCCGAAAGCACTGTATAAAAACACTGAACAAAAATATAAACGCAACATACAACAATTTCTAAGATTTTACTGAGTTACAGTTAATATAAGGAAATCAGTCAATTGAAATGAATTCATAAGGCCCTAATCTATGGATTTCACATGACTGTGAATATAGATATGCATCTGTTGATCACAGATACCTTAAAATAAGTAGTGGTGTGGATCAGAAAACTAGTTAGTATCTGTTGTGACCACCATTTGCCTCATGCAGCGAGACACATCTCCTTCGCATAGAGTTGGTCAGGCTGCTGATTTTGGCCTGTGAAATGCTATCCCACTCCTCTTCAATGGCTGTGCGAAGTTGCTGGATATTGGCAGGAACTGGAACATGCTGTCGAACACGTCAATCCAGAGCATCCCAAACATGCTCAATTGGTAACATGTCTTGTGAGTATGCAGGCCAGGGAAGAACTGGGATTTTTTCAGCTTCCTGGAATTGTGTACAGATCCTTGCGACATGGGTCCGTGCATTATCATGCAGAAAATGTGAGGTGAAGGTCGGCAGATGAATGGCAGAACAATGGGCTTCAGGATCTCGTCACGGTATGTCTGTACATTCAAAATGCCATCGATAAAATTCAATTGTCTTCATTGTCCGTAATTTATGCAGATGAGCTTCCCTGAGACTGTTTCTGACAGTTTGTGCAGATATTCTTTGGTTGTGCAAACCCACAGTTGGCGTGGCTCAGACCATCCCGCAGGTGAAGAAGCCGGATGTGGAGGTCCTGGGCTGACGTGGTGGTTACACATGTTCTGCGGTTGTGAGGCAGGTTGGACGTACTGACACATTCTCTAAAATGACGTTGTATGCGGCTTAAGGTAAAGGAAGGAACATTCAATTGTCTGGCAACTGCTCTGGTGGAATTCCTGCACTCAGCATGCCAATTGCATGTTCCCTCAAAACCTGAAACATCTGTGACATTGTGTTGTGTGACAAAAATGCACATTTTAGAGTGGCCTTTTATTGTCCGCAGCACAAGGTGCACTTGTGTAATTATCATGCTATTTAATCAGCTTCTTGATATGCCACACCTGTCAGATGTCTTGGCAAATTTGTGCACAACATTTGAGAGAAATAAGCTTTTTGTGCATATGGAACATTTCTGGGATCTTTTATTTCAGCTCATGAAACATGGGATCAACACTTGATATGTTGCGTTAATATTTCACTACACCTGCAATAAAATCTACAAAACATGTGTATGTGACCAATACAATTGTATTTTATTTTGATTTGATTTGATATTGAATTCCAAAGGGATAACGTGAAATAACATGATGTATGTTAATTAAATAATCGAATGAAAAATATGTGATTATTTTGTCTTCCAGAGTTTTTAGGAGCATCTAAAGCGCACTTCCTGCATTTCTAGACAATCCAGTAAGACTCATGGCCCTTCTAGGCGTCTCTATTTAGAACATAAAAAAGTAAGCAAAAATGCTCCCAGTCATCAAGCCAGGTAAGAGATCACTGTTAAATATGTTTAACTGATTGATAAAACTGAACTAGATCAAAAGTAATTAAATAATCAATATTATTTTGCACCTTTACCAATAGCCTAACAAATGAACAACTCTTAAAAAAATAAAGTACAAAGACATCCTCTATATCAAACACGTCTGTATCCATTCATCATCATTATCAGCTTCTACCAGGTCTTCCTCACACTAGTTTAGTTTTTTTCTGTTAAGTTAAACAGCAGTTATCTTGCCAGCTACGTCAGTCAACTAAAGAGTGCAAGACATACACACTGACCCCAGCTGCCTCTGTCCAACTCTCCCATAATGGTCCAGCCAGCCTTTCAGAAGCTTTGCCTTCACACAGCCAGTCCGCCTGCTCTGTGGTGTGTGAGCGGTCCTAAATCCAGTTGGGTGAAACATCCAAATAGCCTACCCAACCACTCTGAGGTGTCTGCATGGTCTTCTTAGGGATAAGGGGCAGTATTCGGAAGTTTGGATGACTGAGGTGCCCAAAGTAAACTGCCTGTTACTCAGGCCCAGAAGCTAGGATATGCATATAAATGGTAGTTTGGGATAGAAAACACTATAAAGTTTCCAAAACTGTTAAAGTAATGTCTGTGAGTATAACAGAACTGAAATAGCAGGCAAAAACCTGGAGGTGACACAATTTAAAATGTCTGTCTATGGGAAAATCAATGGAATACCTACCAGATTGCAGTTCCTAGGTCGTCCAGTAGATGTCAACAGTTTTTAGAAAGAGTTTCAGGCTAGTTTTTTTTTTTAATTAGCTAGAATTTTTTGTTTTTCTAGGTGGCTCCCATTTTGGCTATAGTATTGTGGCGCGCGTGGACGAGAGCGCTCACTTCGTTATTTATCTCTGGTAATGAACATACTATTCTCCGTCTTAAATTTCATCGTTTATTTACGTATTAGGGGGATTGAGGATTGATTAGAAACGTTGTTTGACTTGTTTGGTCGAAGTTTATTGGTAAATTTTGGGATTCATTTGTATGCATTTTGAACGAGGGAAGCGTGCCAACTAAACTGACTTTTTGGGGATATAAAGAAGGACTTTATCGAACAAAAGGACCATTTGTTATGTAGCTGGGACCCTTGGGATTGCAAACAGAGGAAGGTCTTCAAAGGTAAGTGATTTATTTTATAGCTATTTCTGACTTTCGTGACGTCTCTGCTTGTTTGGAAAATGTTTGTTATGCTTTTGTATGCGGGGCGCTGTCCTCAGATAATCGCATGGTGTGCTTTCGCCGTAAAGCCTTTTTGAAATCTGACAAAGCGGCTGGATTAACAAGAAGTTAAGCTTTTAAACGATGTGAGACACTTTTATTTTCATGACTGTTTAATATTACGAATTTTGTATTTTGAATTTCGCGCTCTGCAATTTCAATATTGTCGAGGTGGGGCGCTAGCGGCATGCCTATAGGCCACTTTTGTTATCACAGTGCAAAGATATAACTAGGGGGGGCCAAAAAGGCAATTTCACAATGTGGGGGGGTCATGACCACCCCATGCCCAGTGGTCATATAGAAATATCAAAACTTTAATTTAACAACTCCAAAGCAATTGCCTGTCTATTGCGCAAGAACCACTGACTCTCTGCCCTTTTTTTATTGTCAAGACACCTGCTGGTAACACTTAACTGGTTTCCGTCAACTAAGTGGGACATGTCAACTAAGTGGGACTCATGACTAAAAAGGCGTCATGCATAACTTTAATTGTTACCCGTAAGAGTAGGAGTAAAATGTTTCTATTCTCAGCACTTCCGACCAATTTTCTACTCAAATCAAATCAAATGTTATTAGAGAGAATGATTTATTTCAGCTTTTATTTCTTTCATCTCATCCCCAGTGGGTCAGAAGTTTACATACACTCAATTAGTATTTGGTAGCATTGCCTTTAAATTGTTTAACTTGGGTCAAACGTTTCGGGTAGCCTTCCACAAGCTTCCCACAATAAGTTGGGTGAATTTTGGCCCATTCCTCCTGACAGAGCTGGTGTAACTTAGTCAGGTTTGTCACTTTGAAAGTATGCTTGGGGTCATTGTCCGTTTGGAAGACCTATTTGCGACCAAGCTTGAATTTCCTGACTGATGTCTTGAGATGTTGCTTCAATATATACACATAATTTTCCTCCTCATGATGCCATCTATTTTGTGAAGTCACCGGTCTTCTAGCCATCGCCGCTCCACCTTTCCTTTTCCATTTGTTTTGTCTTGGTTATCCGCACACCTGGTTCACATTCCCTCATCTGACTAAATGTATATTACCCTCTGTTCCCCCCCATGTCTGTGTGTGGAATTGTTTGTTTGTTACGTGTGGTTCGCATCAGGCTGGCTTGTGCCGGGTATGTGTTTGACCCGTGTGTTTTGTTTATTGTACCGTTTGTGTACTTTGGGCGTTATCGCTGTTTTCCTTGGGCATGAATAAAGTGCGCCTGTTATCACCCATCTCTGCTCTCCTACACCTGACTTACCTTCAACCAGTTGCGCACATCGTGACATATGCATTGCGGAAGTTAGAGTAGCAGTGATCCAGAGTTTTGCCAGCATGCGTACTACAGTCAATATGCTGATAGAATTAAGGTAGCCTTGTTCTCAAATTTGCATTGTTAAAATCGCCAGCTACAATAAATGCAGCCTCGAGATCTATGGTTTCTAGTTTGCATAGTCCAGTGAAGTTCCTTGAGGGCTGTCGTGGTATTGGCTAGAGGGTGGATATATACGGCTGTGACAATAACCAAGGACAATTCTCTTGGGAGATAATACAGTCGGCATTTGATTGTGAGGAATTCTAGTCAGGTGAACAAATGGACTTGAGTTCCTGTATGTTGTTACAATTACACTAGTCTTTGATCATGAAACATACACCCTCCCGCCCTTCTTCTTCCCGGAGAGATGTTTATTCCTGTCAGCGCGACGTACAAAGAATCCAGGTGGCTGTATCGACTCCGACAGTATATCCCGAGAGAGCCATGTTTCTGTGAAATAGAGTATGTTACAATCCCTGATGTCTCTCTGGAAAGCAACCCTTGCCCTAATTTCATATACCTTGTTATCTAGAGACTGGACATTAGCGAGTAATATACTCTGAAGCGGTGGGTGGTGTGTGCGCCTTCAAAGTCTGACCAGAAGACCGCTCCATCTACCTCTTCTCTGGCGGCATGGTTTGTGTCAGCCTCTGGAATCAACTCAAATGCCCTGGGTAGTTTGGTCAAAGGATCCACTTCAGGAAAGTCGTATTCCTGGTCATAGTGCTGGTAAGTTGACGCCGCTCTGATACCTAATAGTTCTTCCCGGCTGTATGTAATAACACTTAATCTTTTCTGGGCTAACAATGTAAGAAAAAATCTATTTAAAAAACATATACTGCAAAGTTTCCTAAGGACTAGAAGCGAGGCAGCCCTCTCAGTCGGCACCCTTTTGAGGATCCTCTGTGGCGATTTGTGGATACGGCCCCCGGTTATCCCTGTATTCATGTTCAAATCTGAAATTCTATTTAAAAGCATATAATACCAGCAAAAAAAATTGGACAGCTAGTTTTGAGATTTGTGAATGTGAGTCAGATTGTCTACTCTACCGTAACTGCGTCGAGGGGTCATGTGTAGCCTACACATGATAGTCAGCAATTACATTTTATAGAAGGGCGATTCCTTGGGAAGGTCAACCTGAGCATGTCAAAAATAAAGTTAGTTAGTCATTTCCAAATGTAACCACATTCATAATGATCCTTAAGGTCTATACACTGGAGTTCAGGCTTTATATGAAAAGATCATATAAAAAATTGCATAAATTGTGGCCATTTCTCAAAAAAGGCCTTTGAGTCATTCATATTTCATGGCTTTTAGAAAGGGCTCACTGAGCTTGTTTTTACACTTACCACTCCGTGGTGGAAAAAGTACCCAATTGTCATACTTGAGTAAAAGTAAAGATACCTTAATAGAAAATGACTCAAGTAAAAGTGAGTCACCCAGTAAAATACTACTCAAGGAAAAGTCTAAAAAAGTATTTGGTTTTAAATATACTTCAGTAAATGTAATTGCAAAAATATACTTAACTTCTCTAGGGTATGTGGGACGGTAGCGTCCCACCTCGTCAACAGCCAGTGAAACTGCAGGGCGCCAAATTCAAAACAACAGAAATCCCATAATTTAAATTCCTAAAACATACAAGTATTTCACACCATTTTAAAGCTACACTTGTTGTAAATCCAGCCAAAGTGTCCAATTTCAAAAAGGTTTTACGACGAAAGCACACCAAACGATTATGTTAGCTATGAGCCAAGTCACAGAAAAGACAGCCATTTTTCTAGCTAAAGAGAGCAGTAACAAAAAGCAGAAATAGAGATAAAATTAATCACTAACCTTTGATGATCTTCATCAGATGGCACTCATAGGACTTCATGTTACACAATACATGTATTTTTTTTCTCGGTAAAGTTCATATTTATATCCAAAAAACTGAGTTTAGGCAAGACGCTACTGTCTCACTTGGCAAAAAGCCTGAGAAAATGCAGAGCGCCATATTCAAATGAATTACTATGAAAATTACTATAAAATAAAACTTTCATTAAATCACACATGACAGATACCAAATTAAAGCTACACTGGTTGTGAATCCAGCCAACATATCAGAATTCAAATAGGCTTTTCGGCGAAAGCATACAATGCTATTATCTGAGTATAGCACAATAGTAAACAAAGAGAGAAGCATATTTCAAGCCTGCAGGCGCGACACAAAACTCAGAAATAAAAATATAATTCATGCCTTACCTTTGACGAGCTTCTGTTGTTGGCACTCCAATATGTCCCATAAACATCACAAATGGTCCTTTTGTTCGATTAATTCCGTCGATATACAGTGGGGAGAACAAGTATTTGATACACTGCCGATTTTGCAGGTTTTCCTACTTACAAAGCATGTAGAGGTCATAGGTACACTTCAACTGTGAGAGACGGAATCTAAAACAAAAATCCAGAAAATCACATTGTATGATTTTTAAGTAATTAATTTGCATTTTAAAATGTCAAACTACTTTTGTAATACAACTTTAGGTATTTATTAATGTTAATAATCGATAAAATTGAAGACAGGATGATCTGTGTTCAATACAGGATTAAAACCAAATGTAGCATGCCTTTTGGACATGCGCTTCAATCAAACAAGACACCTTGAGTGACTCGACTTCAAGATGGCCGTATTTCTTCATTACACAAAGGAATAACCTCAACCTATTTCTCAGGACTGTTGACATCCAGTGGAAGACGTAGGAACTGCAAGTATTTCACTTAGAAATCTGGTTTCACAATGAAATTTAATTGAAAAGAGAGTGACCTAAAAAAAAAAATCTGAATGGTTTGTCCTCTGGGTTTCGCCTGCTAAATAAGTTGTTATACTCACAGACATGATTCAAACAGTTTTAGAAACTTCAGAGTGTTTTCTATTCAAATCTACTAATAATATGCATATCTTATCTCCTGGGGATGAGTAGCTGGCAGTTGAATTTGGGTATGCCTGTCATCCAAACGTGAAAATGCTGCCCCCTACCCTAGAGAAGTTAAGTATCAAAAGTAAAAGTACAAATCATTTCAAATTCCTTTAATTAAGCAAACCAGATGGCGGTATATTATATATATATATATATATATTTATTTTTCTTTCGGAATGGCAGGAGCACACTCCAACACTGAGACATCATTTACAAATGAAGCATGTGTGTTTAGTGAGTCCGCTAGATCAGAGGCAGTAGGGATGACCAGGGGTTTTCTCTTGATAATTGAATTGATAAGTGAATTGGACCCTTTTCCTGTTCTGCTAAGCATTCAAAATGTAAAGAGTAAAAAGTAAATTATTTTCTTTAGGAATGTAGTGAAGTAAAAAAAAAAAAAGTAAAAGTTGTGAAAAATATAAATAGTAAAGTAAAGTACAGATTCCCCAAAAAACTACTTGTAGTACTTTTAAGTATTTTTACTTAAGTACTTTACACCACTGTCCCCAGTGTTAGTTATGAAGATGAGGTATTAATGAAGCAATATAGACCAAATTGAAGTGCACTCTTAGAAAAACGGTGCTATCCAGAACCTAAAAGGGTTCTTCGGCTGTCCTCATAGGAAAACCCTTTTAAGAACCCTTTTTGGTTCCAGGTAGAACTCTTTTGAGTTCCATGTAGAACCCTTTAACCCAAAAGAGCTGCTTGAAACCAAAAAAGGGACAGCCGAAGAACCCTTTGGGAACCCTTTTTTCTGAGTGTGTCTTGAGCTTTGTTTGCGTGCTCTACAGTATTGTAAAGATAGTTGGGTGGCTGGGACAGGCAATGTAAAATCCCTAATGTTTTTGTGTAAAAGTTATTGTGGAACATGCATCTTCCATCAGATCGTCTTGAAATGTTCTCTGTAAAACTTCATCAAAGATAGATATGGTATATCATTATTCCTTTATCAGCATTATGATCTCCATAACATCCATAACGGATGTGGATGTGATGAATATTGATGTATCATATCTTAGTTCAGATGCTTGTGCATTCATCACATTTTGTTTGCTTGTTCTGAGATGTATTCTTCAGACTTACTGAAGCAATTGTTGATATCTCAAAATATACATTTGTAAATATTGCGCTGTACAACATGACGTTCGGGAGTAGACTAAAGCATAAGAGGATTGGAGGATTCTAAATTAATATCTAAGGGGCATAACATTTCCACACCCTAAATGTAGTGTAACCAATACTCATGTAACCAATACTCAATACTCATAGGCAAAATATTTTTTCATTGATGTGACTCCGTCAATAATTTCATTTGGAGGATTGGAGGATTTTAAATTAATATCAAAGGGGGATTTTCTGTTAGGATCTGTGAGAATATCTGAGAATATCTAAGGGACTTTTATTTAATTCTAAATTAATTAATAATAATAATAATGATCGCTTTGTTTAAAAAGTAACATATTTTGGAGATTTCGTTTTCATTTAACCTAGAGTGAGCGAGAAAAAGGCAATTCTTGAACATCGGGTGAGACATTCTCACTAATTTGTAAATAAAGACAGTTTGTTATTTAGGTTTCTACAGAAATAAATAATTGTAACTTGATTATTTAGCAGACATCACTTGCTTATATTCAGTCAACACATATATCTTAAGAATATCATGGAATAAAATTTAAAATTCTTGTTTCCGCATGCTTGTCTCAGAGCAGCGTGAACCGGTGCTGAAATAGACGTTTAAAAAAAACGACAGTAAGCAATTGTAATCTGAATAAAGGCCAAAATATAGCCCTGCTAATAGCCATAATGACGCTGTACAACGTGACCATGTGTGTTTGAAAGAGTATTTTCCAGTAAGCAACCATTTGTTTGCCTTCATTAGACAACTTTGTTCCAATATTTCTGTAATTCAGTAATATTTATTCCCATAGTATTTTGTTATGGATCCATAACTAAATCAACATTTGCATTTTGAAATAATATTTGTATCATTATTTTATTAATGAAAGCATAAAGATGCTGATGAATAAATACAGTACTGTACAGTATATGCTTTTACATTTGGATAATAAAGTATTTAAAGCATTTTGAAGATATAAGCCACCTGCATTTGTTTATTAGGCTACTGTGCAGTCTGACAAGTAAACATAACCTACAATACATACTGTAGTAAACATGGGAGAGTGCCTACTTCCTTACATAAGGGAGAGCAGGCCATGTCCAGACTTTCTCGGTGACCTCAAGTACCTTCAATAATGGCTGTACCAGAGAATGCGGGCACGCAGAAGGGGAGGAAGGATTAAGCTGTCTTTGTAAATAAGAATTTGTTTTTAACTGGTTCCATATGTGTTATTTCATAGTTGTGATGTCTTCACTATTATTCTACAATGTAGAAAATAGTAAAAATAAAGAAAAATCCTGGAATGAGTAGGTGTGTGTCCAAACTTTTGACTGGTACTTGCTTAATTAATTTGATTAATATTATGGTGTTTCTATTCCAAGAAAAAGAAAAACCCTCTGGGTTTCTGTTAGGTTGGAATGGAAAATATTTAGCTAAAGAGGCAGGGCACGCATGAGACCGGGGTTCAATTCCCCGATGGCGAGGAAGGAGGAGGCTGCCTTTTCAAATAAGAATTTGTTCTTAACTGGCTTGCCTAGTTAAATAAAGGTTACACTAAGAGCATAACATTTCTGCACCTGTAACGGAATTCCTCCTCCTCTTCATACGAAGAGGAGGAGTAGTGATTCGACCAAAATGCAGCGTGGTTATGTGACATAATGATTTATTAAACAAGACGAAGACGAAACGAAATGCACTTGATAAACTACAAAACAAATAAACGATGTAGATAGACCTGGACACGAACTTACATATAACGTGAAGAACGCATGAACAGGAAACAGACTACATACAAAACTAACGAACGAACGATACCGAAACAGTCCCGTGTGGCGTAACATACAGACACTGACACAGGAGACAACCACCCACAACAAACAGTGTGAAAACACCTACCTTAATATGACTCTCAATCAGAGGAAATGACAACCACCTGCCTCTAATTGAGAGCCATATCAGGTCACCCTTTAAACCAACATAGAAACAGAAAACATAGACTGCCCACCCAAACTCACGTCCTGACCAACTAACACATACAAAACTAACAGAAAACAGGTCAGGAACGTGACAGCACCCTCTTTTTTTGATTCTATATTTTCAGCACCAGAGACTGTTCACATCCTATTGATTGCGCTGCGGTTGCCGCCAGCTGTTTTTTAAATTGAACCTTTAGGCAAGTCAGGTAAGAACAAATTCTTATTTACAATGACGGCCTACCCCGGCCAAACCCGGATGATGCTGGGCCAATTGTGCCCCACCCTATGGCACTCCAAATCACGGTCGGATGTGATACAGCCTGTATTCGATCCAGGGACTGTAGTAATGCTTCTTGCACTGAGATTCATTGCCTTAGAACGGTCAATTATTTTTTATTGCAAGTTGGGGAGGGAGGTTTTTCACACCTAGCTCGGCTATTAGACAATTCTTTAGTAAAGGTTGAATATTCTATTGTTCAGCTAATAGCCCACCCTAGAAACGTTGTTTGCAGAATTCACAGCCTGCTACAGTACGTTTGTGTGAAACAAAATGCCTCCAGCTGTCGAAACAGAATTTCTAAAGGGCTTTTATATAATTCATGTGTGGGGTTAATAACAATAATACTTTTTCCCCTTTCCACTTGTTAAACAGCCTGGATTGTTACTCCCATCTTGTTCCTTGCCCTCTTCCATGCGTCATTCTCCGCCTGAGTGGCTCGCTTGTGGGTGTGCTGGCATGATATGGCAGCACCTTCGGTTGTGCGTCAAGAATTCAGCAAAGCAAGTTTGTATGTTTATTCACAGGCAAATAGTAATATGCTCTAAACCGCTCTGGTGACAACCAAACTTATCTGCACAGTTTTCAATTGTCCACATGGCTGGGAGAACCTATTCAATTAAGTAAATACATTTTGAATATGTAAAACAAATTATGTATTATTTGCTACAGTAACTAGCTACAGTGCATTTTATTCAAATGAGCTGCTAACGTAGCTAGCTAGTTTACATACGGTATAGATAGCTAGCTAAGTTAATTACATTTGACCAGCTACCTAACTTCATATTAGCTAGCTATCTTGATATATTTAACATTGTAAAATACATGTGTAGGTAGCTAGCTAACAGCCATGGAGGAGGGTGAAAGGATAGCAGCCCCAGCTGTCAAAGTGAGAGAGGAGGCTATTCTGGATAGAGCAGGTACTTTTGTGTAGTTCCAGTCCTTAGAAGTGAGGACAGAGAACATCATATTCAGTGCTGTCTAATTTGAGTATAATGAAGTCTATTTCTTGTGAGGTTTTCAGTGCTGTCTAATTTGAGTATAATGAAGTCTATTTCTTGTGAGGTTTTCTGTCCTCAGATACAGAGAGCTGTGAAAGCCTGTCTGCAGATTAAGAGGTCCCAATGAAGAGCAGCGGTTCTCAGTCCTGGTCCTGGGGACTTAAAGGGGTTCACATTTTTGTTTTTGCCTTAGCACTACACAGCTGATTCAAATGATCAAGTCATCATCAAGCTTCAAGTGGTATTTATGTATTCATTTGTGACACTATCCTTGATATTACCCTGCTATTTTCACATGCATCTATCCAATGTTATCATGATTTGTTATAAGGGATATTATACTTTAGTAATTCACAATGATCTGGTAGTGTAAAAGTCTCTTAATGACATTATCTTCTGTTTGTCCTCAAATGTCTGTTTTTCAGCATAAAGTACTCTGGAGCGTGGACACCAGGTGAGACTACACACACACAGATTCCTGTTGAACACAGTCTCTTTAACTACCTTATTTTCTCAATAACAGTCTCTCTCCTTCACTTCAGCCCTCTCCCCCTTCTCCCTAAATCCTCTAGGTTATATCAGCTGTGTTGGTGAACCCCTCCCGCATCTGAACTGGCTGACACAGAGGGCACAGCATGATTATAGGTGAGAGGTGACTTGGTCGGGTCAACAGGAAGTATTACTAAAGAGATGCTTTACATTGAAATACAGATAGAGATGTAGTAGTCCCAGAGTTAATGATCCAAGGTCCGTTTTGCATTTCCCCTCCTGATGATTATGATGACTGACAGCGTTAGAATAAAAAAAACAAGGCTTAATCATGCTCTCTCTCTATCCATCCATCTCTCGTCTGCAGGTATGTTTTGATGTGAGAGAGGTAGCCTGTCCCGTCATCGCCACCTCACCCACTCTTATAATAACCTGCGGGCCGACTGGGAGCCCAAGGCTGGTTAGGAGACACCGCTAGAGACACTATGTAATTGTGATGAACTGAGAGAATATTAGGGTAGCACCTTAAATTCATTAATCATATGCTGTCTTCCCCGCTCCTGTTTTACCTCTTTCCTTTTGTCTTCTACACCCCCCTCTCCCCACCTCCTCTTTGTTCCTCTTTTTTTATAATGCACACCATATCTGCATTGAAGTACAGATTGAGCTTGTATTTATAATATATTACAATTATTATATTTATAATGCATGTATTATGTATTTATAACACCTGGATAATGAACTTTCAATATAGCGTTTCACATTCTCCACTGGTTGAAATTAAGTATCTCATTGAAATACTACACCTATCCTGTGTCCTCAGATTAATCCAGATGAAGGGAGTTAGATACGCATACGAAGTGTAGTGTACTGTTTTTTTCTGTATATTTGAATTACAAATCAGCCTTTACTTAAATCATGTTTCTAGTATTATGCATAGTTACAATGTGTAATCATTGATGTCCCAGGAGCAGGAGTGGTAAACACTGTTGAAGTGCATAATTGCAATACATACATGCAGACACAGCATCATTCAAAGAATGGAACAGCACCTTTATTTGCCAAGAAGAGTTTATTTTTTAATTTTTTTTATTTCACCTTTATTTAACCAGGTAGGCTAGTTGAGAACAAGTTCTCATTTACAACTGCGACCTGGCCAAGATAAAGCATAGCAGTGTGAACAGACAACAACACAGAGTTACACATGGAGTAAACAATAAACAAGTCAATAACATAGTACATGATCAGTGAATATATTCAATGCACAGGCTACAATGTGGGGATCTCATGCGTAGTAATAACTACATAGATATAGGACTTGGCACAATAAAGTTATTATATTCTACTCAATCCATGGTATTCATTATTGCCATTCAAACTTGAGGTTGATACAACAACTATGATAGCTGAGATTCATGGATTGGTATGAATATTAGTTCAGAACCTAACATTTAGGGTCCATACACAGATCGGCAACATATTGTAGCTAGCTACACATCCATAGGCATACAGTTATATTTATCCTCCACTACACAATAAGAAAGTAAATAGTTAGCTAGCTATGTTACTTCAGCTGCATTGCATGGCAAATATAAGCAAGGCAAGCTTACGCATTTGTACATTCAATTTGCAGTAAATGCATTAGCTAGCTAGATTCTTTAAATCCACTGTTTCACAAGACGACAGCCTGGTTTGCTGGTTCTCAGAATTCCATAAAACATTAAACAACACCAATTACAATTTCATACTCATGTCATAACACTAGCTAGCTAGCTGGCTAATGTTAGCTAGTCAGCTAACTTGCTAAATAGTGATTTTCGTAAATTAACTTTATGACCCCAAAATATGCACATTTGTTTGTCTCTACATCAACTAACATATTCCTCTCAATTGTAAATGTTTTGCTTGACTCGTTATGACGTTACAATTACTTACATTTGCTTCCACTGTAATGTTTTGTCAGGCATTTTTGCTGAAGAAAGTCACCTGCAACGGGTGGCTCGCATCAAATTCGTCATTGGAACCACTCTACATGATTGGTCATATAAAAACCTTAGGACCCAATCGCATAATGAGTGCTCTAACTCCCCCTTGCGGTGGTCTGGAGCAATGAAGCCGTGACGCTGGGTACCTCTAAGTCCCACAATGTAAACTCGCAACTTTTAAAGAAGGAACCACTATACCAGATGAGCTAAATTACTTTTATGCTCGCTTCGAGGCAAGTAACACTGAAACATGCATGAGAGCATCAGCTGTTCTCGATAACTCTGTGTTCTCCACAGCCGATGTGAGTAAGATATTTAAACAGGTCAACATCCACAGATGGATTACCAGGACGTGTACTCCGAGCATGCGCTGACCAACTGGCAAGTGTCTTCCCTGATATTTTCAACCTCTCCCTGCCTGAGTCTGAAATACCAACATGTTTCAAGCAGACCACCATAGTCCCTGTGCCCAAAAACACTAAGGTAACCTGCCTAAATGACTACCAAACCCGTAGCACACACGTCTGTAGCCATGAAATGCTTTGAAAGGCTGGTCATGGCTCACCTCAACACCATTATCCCAGAAAACCTAGACACACCCCATTGTGCATACCGCCCCAACAGACCCACAGATATTTTTATTTTTATTTCACCAGTTGAGAACATGTTCTCATTTACAACTGCGACCTGGCCAAGAAAAACCAAAGCAGTGTGACAAAAACAACACAGAGTTACACATGGGATAAACAAACGTACAGTCAATAACACAATAGAAAAATCTGTATACAGTGTGTGCAAATGAAGTAAGGAGGTAAGGCAATAAACAGACCAATAGTAGCGAAGTAAGTACAATTTAGCAATTTACACTGGAGTGATATATGTGCAGATGAGGATGTGCAAGTAAAAATACTGGTGTGCAAAAGAGCAGAAATACAAAAACAAATATAGGGATGAGGTAGGTAGGTAGGGATGAGGTAGGCTATTTACAGATGGGCTGTGTACAGGTGCAGTGATCGGTTAGCTGCTCTGACAGCTGATGCTTAAAGTTAGTGAGGGAGATATAGGTCTCCAATTGATATTTGCAATTCGTTCCAGTTGTTGGAAGCAGAGAACTGGAAGGAAAGGCAGCCAAAGGAGATGTTGGCTTTGGGGATGACCAGTGAAATATACCTGCTGGAGCACGTGTTACGAGTGGGTGTTGCTATGGTGACCAGTGAGCTGAGATAAGGCAGAGCTATACCTAGCAAAGACTTATAGATGACCTGGAGCCAGTGGGTTTGGCGACGAATATGAAGCGAGGACCAGCCAACGAGAGCATACAGGTTGCAGTGGTGGGTAGTATATGGGGCTTTGGTGACAAAACGGATGGCACTGTGATAGACTGCATCCAATTTGCTGAGTAGAGTGTTGGAGGTTCATTTGTAAATGACATCGCCGAAGTCAAGGATCGGTAAAATAGTCAGTTTTACGAGGGTAAGTTTGGCAGCATGAGTGAAGGAGGCTTTGTTGCGAAATAGGAAGCCGATTCTAGATTTAACTTTGGATTGGAGATGCTTAAGGTGAGTCTGGAAGGAGAGTTTACAGTCTAGCCAGACACCTATGTATTTATAGTTGTCCACATATTCTAAATCAGAACCGTCCAGAGTAGTGATGCTGGACGGGCGGGCAGGTGCGGGCAGTGATCGGTTGAAGAGCATACATTTAATTGTACTAGCATTTAAGAGCAGTTGGAGGCCACGGAAGGAGTGTTGTTTTGACGTTGAAGCTCGTTTGGTGGTTTGTTATTAACACAGTGTCCAAAGAAGGGCCAGATGTATACAGAATGGTGTCGTCTGCGTAGAGGTGGATCAAAGATTCACCAGCAGCAAGAGCGACATCATTGATATATACAGAGAACAGAGTCGGCCCGAGAATTGAACCCTGTGGCACCCCCATAGAGACTGCCAGAGGTCCGGACAACAGGCCCTCCGATTTGACACACTGAACTCTATCTGAGAAGTAGTTAGTGAACCAGGCGAGGCAGTCATTAGAGAAACCAAGGCTGTTGAGTCTGCCGATAAGAATACTGTGATTGACAGAGACGAAAGCCTTGGCCAGGTTGATGAAGACGGCTGCACAGTACTGTCTTTTATCGATGGTGGTTATGATATCTTTTAGGACCTTGAGCGTGGCTGAGGTGTATCCGTGACCAGCTCGGAAACCAGATTACATAGCGGAGAAGTTACAGTTGGATTTGAAATGGTCGGTGATCTGTTTGTTTACTTGGCTTTCAAAGACTTTAGAAAGGCAGGGCAGCATGGATATAGGTCTATAACAGTTTGGGTCTAGAGTCTCTCCCCCTTTGAATAGGGGGATGACCGCGGCCGCTTTCCAATCTATGGGAATCTCAGACAATACAAAAAGAGGTTGAACAAACTATTAATAGGGGTTTCAACAACGGCAGCGTATATTTTTATAAAGAGAGGGTCCAGATTGTCTAGCCCAGCTGATTTGTAGGGATCCAGATTTTGCAGCTCTTTCAGAACATCAGCTGTCTGGATATGGGTGAAGGAGAAGCGGGGGGGTTTGGGCCAGTTGCTGCGGGGGGTGCGGAGCTGTTGGCCGGGGTTGGGGTATCCAGGTGGAAAGCATGGCAAGCCGTAAAGAAATGTGTATTGAAATTCTCGTTTTTCGTGGTTATATCAGTGGTGACAGTGTTTTCTAGTTTCAGTGCAGTGGGCAGCTGGGAGGAGGAGCTCTTATTCTCCATGGACTTTACAGTGTCCCAAAACTTTTTGGAATTAGTGCTGTAGGATGCAAATTTCTGTTTGAAAAAGCAAGCCTTTGCTTTCCTAACTGACTGTGTGTATTGGGTCCTGACTTCCCTGAAAAGTTTGATATCGCGGGGACATTTCGATTCTAGTGCAATACGCCACAGGGTGTTTTTATGCTGGTCAAGGGCAGTCAAGTCTGGAGTGAACCAAGGGCTATATCTGTTCTTAGTTCAAAATTTTTTGAAAGGGGCATGCTGACTTAAGATGGTGAGGAAAGCACTTTTAAAGAACAACCAGGCATCCTCTACTGACGGGATGAGGTCAATGTCCTTCCAGGATACCCGGGCCAGGTGGATTAGAAAGGCTAGCAGAAGTGTTTTAGGGAGCATTTGACAGTGATGAGAGGTGGCTGTTTGATCGCGGACCCATAACGGACGCAGGCAGTGATCGCTGAGATCCTGGTTGAAAACAGCAGAGGTGTATTTAGAGGGCAAGTTGGTCAGGATGATATCTATGAGGGTGCCCATGTTTATGGTTTTGGGGATGTACCTGGTAGGCTCTTTGATAATTTGTGTGAGATTGAGGGCATCTAGCTTAGATTGTAGGACGGCCGGGGTGTTAATCCCAATTTAGGTCACCTAGCAGTACGAACTCTGACGATAGATGGGGGGCAATCAATTCACATATGGTGTCAAGGGCACAGCTGGGAGCTAAGGGGGTCTATAACAAGCGGCAACAGTGAGGGACTTATTTCTGAGGAGATGGATCTTTAAAAGAATATCAGATCCGTACCACATTAGGTGAGGTGGGTTGCAGGAAGGTATATTTTATTCGAAAATGGAATAAAGAGATTGAAATATAATGAAATGTAACCAAAAAAACGAAAAGACTGAATATTTACATGGGACAAAAACAAATACGTCTTACTGCTGCGCCATCTTGGAAAATAGATGATGCGATCTCTTATTGCACTCCACACTGCCCTTTCACACCTGGACAAAAGGAACACCTATGTGAGAATGCTATTCATTGACTGGTTCAACACCATAGTGCCCTCAAAGCTCATCACTAAGCAAAGGACACTGGGACTAAACACCTCCCTCTGCAACTGTGAAGACTGTAATATTATCAAATCAATTCTCTGTGTATTTATTCCGTAATTCAAAAAATCATGGAATAGTATTTAACTAGTAAGTTGGGGCACCATGGGAAAATGTTGTTTATAGAGTTTCATGCCCTAAAAGGGCGCATCGTGACAGTACCAACACATCTGCCACATTGATCCTCAACACGAGGGCCCCTCAGGGGTGCATGCTCAGTCCCCTCCTGCACTCCCTGTTCACTCATGACTGCACGGCCAGGCATGACTCCAACACCATCATTAAGTTTGCCGATGACACAACTGTGGTAGGCCTGATCAACGCCAAGACAGCCTATTGGGAGGCGGTCAGAGACCTGACCGTGTGGTGCAAGGACAACAACCTCTCCCCCACTGTGACCAAGACAAAGGAGAGGATTGTGGATGACAGAAAAAGGAGGACCGAGCACATCCCCATTCTCATCGATGGGGCTGTAGTGGTGCAGGTTGAGAGCTTCAAGTTCCTTGGCATCCACATCACCAACAAACTAACATGGTTCAAGCACACCAAGACAGACGTGATGAGGGCACGACAAAACCTATTCCCCCTCAGGAGATTGAAACATTTGGCATGGGTCCTCAGATCCTCAAATGGTTTTACAGCTGCACCATCAAGAGCATCCTGACGGGTTGCATCACTGCCTGGTATGGCTACTGCTCGGCCTCTGACTGCAAGGCACTACAGAGGGTAGTGCATTTGGCCCAGTACATCAGCAGGGCCAAGCTTCCTGCCATCCTGGACTTCTATACCAGGGGGTGTACCAGGCGCTGTTCTTTCTGCTACCGCACGGTACCGGAGCGCCACGTCTAGGTCCAAGATGCTTCTAAAAAGCTTCTACCCCCAAGCCATAAGACTCCTGAACATCTAATCAAATGGCTACCCAGACTTAATGCATTGCCCCTCCCCCATGTTCTATGCTGCTGCTAGTCTGTTATTATCTATGTATAGTTACTTTATTAACTCTACCTACATGTACATATTACCTCAATTACCTCAACACCGGTGCCCCCGCACATTGACTCTGGACCGGTACCCCCTGTATATAGCCCCGCTATTGTTATTTACTGCTGCTCTTTAATTATTTGTTATTCTTATCTCTTACTTTTTTGTGTATTTTCTTAAAACTGCATTGTTGGTTAAGGGCTTGTAAGTAAGCATTTCACTGTAAGGTCTACCGCTGTTGTATCCGGCGCATGTGACAAATAACATGTGATTTGACCTAATATAGACATGTGTGTGCCTTTTCAAATCATGTCCAATCAATTGAATTTACCACAGGTGGACTCCAATCATGTTGCTGAAACGTCTCAAGGATGATCAATGGAAACAGGATGCACCGGAGCTCAATTTCGCGTCTCATAGCAAGGGTCTGAATACTTATGTAAATAAGGTATGTCTGTTTTTTATTTGTAATAAGTTTGCTAAAAACCTGTTTTCGCTTCGTCATTATCTGGTCAAGAGGTCTGCATATTTTCCAAATACACTGTATATTTTGTTTGTCCATTCATTGAGACATTAAAGTTGTGATTTTGTATGCAAATGTAATGTCCATAACACTGGAATCACCCAGAAGCCATGCAAGTAAGTGATGTTTTCTATTGGGGACTTTATGTTGAGTAAATAAGGTAGGCTGTTAGCTGGTCTAATGAATGAATGAAGCCAAAGTTGATATGTCCGTTTCATGGAGCTATCAGACGTGCATATTTTGTATTTTTGCATTAGAAATGGTATAGTATTGGTCCACGGTACCCGTAAAAGGAACAAGCTTGGTCGAGAGATCTTTGGATACTGGTTACCGGTATTAAACCCTCGTGTTCATTGATTTCACATCACCTAAGTCCATTGCTGCCATGAATATCTTGGAATCCATACTTTTTCTAGGAACATCTTGCAGATGTCCTTAGAATGTGGTGTCGTCAGGTTGCTGTGACATCTAAACATTCTGGCAGAGAATCCGCTTCTGTGACCCAGTCGTCTATTCCTACATTCTGTGAATTTTACTTCTCAACAAGGGTTCCGGATGATCTGACAGCAGCTTCCAGAGATTTCAAAGAATATTCCAAAATGTTAGGAAAGTAAGAGTCAGTAATTTTGGGTGTGGCAGTATATACATTATTATAAACCGGGTGGTTCGAGCCCTGAATGCTGATTGGCTGAAAGCCGTGGTATATCAGACCGTATACCACGTGTATGACAAAACATGTATTTTTATTGTTCTAATTACGTTGATAACCAGTTTATAATATCAATAAGGCACCTCAGGGGTTTGTGGTATATAGCCGCGTTGCGTTTTACCTAAGAACAGCCCTTAGCCGTGGTATATTGGCCATATACCACACCCCCTCGGGCCTTATTGCTTAATTTGAATGATTATATATTACACAATCACAAACAAAAGCTTTG
The DNA here is from genome assembly GCF_045679555.1 of Salvelinus alpinus. Lineage (NCBI taxonomy): Eukaryota > Metazoa > Chordata > Actinopteri > Salmoniformes > Salmonidae > Salvelinus > Salvelinus alpinus. Next base: position 4,366,668 of record NC_092102.1, read on the forward strand.
TTTTTGATGTAGGCAAAACTGTATCTTACTTCAAATTTAGCCATTGATTCTGCTTTCTGACAAACTTTGCCATCGTTTGGCACAAGGAAAGGCAAATAAAGGCTAAATAATATGTGTTATATGTATGTTGATGTCAAAAATGAACTATTTTTGATGATGGCCTCATCTTACTGACTACCTTTAATTTGGATATAGTTTACCAAATTGATGTAGCCATGATCATTTTATTGAGTGAATTTGCATGTGACCTAAAAGTGAGATCTCTGTGAAATATCATTTGAGTACATTTTTCCTCATCACTTTGCGCATGTCCTCTCATTATCGGTTTCAGTAACAGCAGCACCAATTACAATTAATGATGTTTCATTATGCAAAAAAGGCATTACTCAGGGGGACATTAGACTAACACGCCATCGGTCACACACTCCAAAATAAAGTGAGACCGACGCTCTCATGGGTGTTGACATACCTTATTGATCATCACCGTATAAGTCTAGTAGGGAGAGCTGTCGGGTGTATTTGTCGTTTCTTCTGAGAACTGACCAAATTCATTTCAACAAAAAGGTATGTTATTTTGGATGCAAATTTGTTTATACATGTGCTGTTTATCTGAGGATTGCTTTAGTAATTTCCAGGGTTATTCTGCCGTTTTGTACTTTGTCTTCAATTGTCACTCATTCATTTGTGGTCCAATGTCTTTGTCATTATGAGTAGTGTTACAACATTTGACTACCCACATTTGTTTACTCTCTGATATAATTGGATGGATTTTAATGTAAGGCTATATGAATGTTTCATCTCTGTCCATTTAGGACAAATGTAACATTTTGTTTTGTATTTTGTAGGTATGAGCAATATCCAACTCCAATACTTGGTTGCTACTCTCAAACACAAATCTGGACGAAGTTCACACAATTACATATATCATTTATCATGCTGAAATGATTCTAGGGTTAATATAAATGTGATGTCAGCTGTCTTTATCCTGTGTCTGTTGGATTCAGTTTGTTGATTATGTCCGTGTCTGTGAATTATTGGCGGATGTCTCAACAGTTTACACATTTTGTATGTGCTAAGATGTTTAGGTATTATATGAATAATACACATTTTGTCATTGAAAATTGTTGTTTTGTTAAACACTTAAGGTCACATTCGAAGCATTCAAAGTATATTTGGCAGGTACTGGGTTGAGCTAAAAATTTACAAAGAGAATGAACCTGCATATCCTGATGTATGTTCCCAAGTGACTTTATTTATTAGAACAATGTTTTGTCCCACAATGGACTTTTTGACCAGGGAGCATATACCTTATGCTTATGATTATTGTGTTAAAACTAATCTCGGAAACTCAGAGCTAAAATCTTGCGTAATTTGGTCAGATGTTATGTAGTCTGCCCATATTTAAACTAATTCAGATATGGTCACATTAGATACGCGTCTGCTTAACAACCACAGAATATGTGATGTGTTTTCTATCAACAGATGCAAAGACGTAATACTATTCTGTGTGCATTTCTTGTCCTCTTTGGACAACTGTCTGAATCCAGTGGAATGGCATTAATGGTAAGAGCAAATCTATGGAGTTATTGCTAAAGTTAAATTCTATTTTTCCACCTACATTTGTTTCAAATAAAAAATATACATCATGATCATGAGTGAAAACTTTAATTTCACAATTTAAAATAATTTAAGGTAGATTACGGATGTTGCTTGTTTGCTTAAAGATATTTCATTAATTGAAAGATTTAAACTCCAATCAACATTCAGAAAGTTGTTGATGTTCCGTCATTGTGTTAATTCATTTTTTATTAGGGTTCAGAAAAGAGAGGTTGGACACTGAATAGTGCAGGATACCTCCTTGGGCCATGTGAGTTACCCTCATCTGTACTCCAAGTACATTTTAGAACGTAACACACTGATCTACAGCATCGTTTTCATATTAAGCATTAGCACAGGTCAAACCTTTTACCCACCTATGCTAATGCTTAATACAAAAACTATTCTGTAGATCAGTGATGGGCAACAATAGTGGGGTGGGATAATGGTAGATCAATTAATATGTTGATAGGCTTTGTGGGTGTTATATGTGAGTGATGTATGTTCGTGTATGTTGAAGAGGATGTGTGTATGTCCTTTTGTCTTGTTACCTTGTGACTGAATATATAGAAACAATATATTCATAAAGGGATGGCTAACCCTTCTCCTGTGGAGCTAATGGTTGTGCAGGATATTATCTAGGAGAACGTTCAAACAGGTCCATGGAAACGGGGCAGAGGAAAACCTGTTTGAACCGGTCAGACCATGTCTGTCCTTCTCCTTACTCAGATGCACAACGAACGCTGACTGTGAGGCATAGACCCCGACTGGGCAAAAGGAGTGTTTGGGAAGATGTGAAACCATTCCAAAACAGTGAATACGGTGAGTCTCCCACGTTTCCAAGTGTTTGTAAACCTACAGCTCACACTTACAATATTTCCTATTAGATTAATTTATTAATATTACCACATCGACAAACATGGGCTACTATTCGATGTTACTGTTGTGATTTTTTACATTGAAATTGCATGTTCTAGAGTCTGTCATCGATGACGCCTACGTTCAAGCCTTTCTGGACTTCATTACTTACTTACGTCTGAAAGGTGAACTCTCTCCTTGTTGAATAATTGGGTGTTGTACATTCAAAGAGTGTCTATGGCTTGAATGTGTGTTTATAAATTGGGTAACTTCTCTGTTGAATTTTTCCATCAATAATCAGTAATGTCAATGTCACCTTTTCTCCTGTAGAGATTGGAGAGATGGAGGATGTGAGCACCCATTATCTTGCAGAAACGAAGTCATAATAAGAAATCAGTACTCCTCTCCTATTGTCAAAACATTATTTTCCACCTCCACCTGTTTCTATGGTACTCAACTGCTTTTTCAATGGTATGACAAAACAATGTAAATAAACATACTTTCTATTATACATTTTTATTTATATAGTTTTTCTCTATGTTCTTGCCTTTTTAAGGACTCTTAGAAGACTAGGCCTTGGCTGGCAAAAAAATATCCTGACAGCTGACAACATTTTAGCAACATGAAATCTTAACAAAATGTGTTCATATACACCCCCAGGAAGAATATTACACTTCGAGCACTTCAATATGGTGATTTTCACATTTTCATAAATTCTTAGAATGTTTGGGAATTATGTATACTAAGGCATTTGTGAAAATTCTATAGCAATATAGAGTGGGAAAGCAGCTGTTTGTTTGGACAATTAATAGACACTGCAGTACATAAAACCGAATAAAAAATGATGTCTTGTCCAGGACCAGAGTCGACGCAACCTGTTGCACCATAGCCAAACAGAGGCCTTAATGAAAACAAGCCATTTGCCACACAGGCCTACCATCATTCACTTTGAACTGGACTGTGTGTTTACAGGCAGTTGCAACAGCGTGAATTTATATCATTAGAACACTTTCGCCAAAAGCCACAAAATACACCTGAATGGATTTCTGCAAATGTGTCAATACCATGGGAGTCCTCTTACATTTTGGAACTTTACAGTCCTATTGATCAAACAACCATGACAGAGTAGTCTCTCTGTCCCTCAGGTAGCACATTGTTGGGGTAGGTTCCTTGTTCCTTGTCAATCATTGGCTTATTGGTGAAATCAGCAATATCTTCTTTAAGTAAATCAATCGAACCTTTATTAATGCAATTGCAGGCAGAAGTTGACGGAAACACAGCACGTATGTTTCAGAGTAAGTTCTGCAAAATAAAAAAGGTAAAAGTTGCTTTAATATACTTGCAGTCGACCCCTAGTGGTGTAACTGCCTATGTCAACACCTTCTACTCATGAGACCAAGCCCATGCATATACAAACTTGCAGGAGGAAACAGTAGTCCAGTGTTTTCTAAAGGCTCAGCAGTAATTTTGTGGTATGTCTGACCTGTTTCTTATCTATTTACTCCCCTGCAGGGGTCTGCGTCTATGTATCTCTTTTAGCCTTGAGGTGCTTTCTCACAGACACCCTGTTTTGACGGCAATAACTCACACATCTGCTCAGACCGTTTCTATAAGAGGCAGAGACTAGAAAAGAACCGTGGAACAGTATTAAACCTTATAATGCATATATTGCTAATCTATGGTCCAGGACCCTATAAATGTAGTTTTAGCCCTTCCCCTTCTAATAATACAACATAAACATAATCAATTATTATAATACATCAATCATTTGGTGCAGCCCCTATCATGACCCCAAGGTGACCCCCATCAACAACAACAAGATCAACAACTAATGCCAGGCAGAGCAAGATGTGATAAAATCTAACAAAGGAACATTATACAAACCCTCTCAAACATTTTCAGTTAGTTGGCCATCAAAATTGCACTGATAAATGATGGGGAATATTAGCCTACTCGTCCATCTGAGCTTGCCTGCAACCAAACACCCAAGCTAACTGGATAAAATTGTCTAGCCAGACACAAATGAGAGAACACCTCACTCTGACCATTTTACTTGCCCTAGAATAGCTGGTTAGCTAGGCTGTTTACATGTTACCTAGAGTGTTTGTGACTAACTATAACTTTTTTTGTTTTACATATATTTACTGACACCGGTCATATTCAGTGGGTGTTGCGCGTTCATAAATTAATCAGTTATTCTACCATCTGGCACACTCAGACGAGAGTGCTCTGAAATCATAGAAGATAGCCAGAGTGAATTTGCGAATGCTAGAGTTATGCTAACTGGATAACAGTTGTTCAAGTTCTTGCTAGCCAACCAAATGACACCTGCATCTCTAGCTGTGTATAGCCACTGAAAAACATGACGTCCTCGAAGCAGCTATCTCGCTAACATTAGGCTCTGTATTTTTAGCTTGCTACATAAATGGATACGCTAGCCTATTAGCACCTGTACTGACTTCGCCTTCCGGATGGTAGCGGGGTGAACAGGCAGTGGCTCAGGAAGGTTGTTGTCCTTGATGATCTTTTTGGCCTTCCTGTGACATCGGGTGCTGTAGGTGTCCTGGAGGGCAGGTAGTTTGCCCCCGGTGATGCGTTGTGCAAACCGCACCACCCACTGGAGAGCCTTGTGGTTGTGGGCGGTGCAGTTGCCGTACCAGGCAGTGCTGCGGCCCGAGAGCATCCTGTCGGGCTGCATCCAGAAGGCAAGGTCAATACAGGTGCATTAAAGCTGGGACGAGAGACTGAATAACAGCTTCTATCTCAAGGCCATCAGACTGTTAAACAGCCATCACGAATACAGAGAGGCTGCTGCCTTCATACAGACTTGAAATCATTGGCCACTTTAAAACCTGTTTGGTTGCATGAACCGCTAGCGGGAGACCTATGGCAACATCCGGTGAAATTGCAGAGCACGAAATTCAAAATACAACAATCGTAATATTAAACATTCATGAAAATACAAGTGTCATACATCATTTAAAAGCTTAACTTCTTGTTAATCCAACCGCGTTGTCAGATTTCAAAAAGGCTTCATGGCGAAAGCATACCATGCGATTATCTGAGGACAGCGCCCCACAACAAAATACTTTTTCAACCAGCACAGGCGTCACAAAATCACAAATAGCAATTAAATAAAATACTTACCTTTGAAGATATTCCTCTGTTTACAATCCCAAGGGTACCAGCTACACAATGAATGGTCGTTTTGTTCGATAAAGTCCTTCTTTATATCCAAAAAAGTCAGTTTAGTTGGCGCCAATGATCTCAGTAATCCACTCGTTGAACATGCATACAAACAAATCTAAAAAGTTACCGGTAAAGTTCGTCCAAACAAGTCAAACGATGTTTCTAAAAAATCCTAAGGTACTCTAATATCTAAACGATAAAATTTAAGATGGAGAGTAGTATGTTTAATAGGGAAAATAAATAACAAAGAGTGTGCACCTCATTCACGCTCCAAGACTACTTTTCTAATGAGCGGCACCTTGGAAAAACTACAACTACTTTCTCATTTTTCAAAAAACAAGCCTGAAACCCTTTCTAAAGACTGTTGATATCTAGTGGAAGCCATAGGAAGTGCAATCTGGGTCCTTTCTATTTGTATTTCCCATAGGCTAGCATTGAAATGGCCTGTGACCTAAAAAAAAAAAAAAATCTGGATGGATTTTCCTCAGATTTTCGCCTGCCATATCAGTTCAGTTATACTCACAGACATTATTCTAACAGTTTTAGAAACTTCAGAGTGTTTTCTATCCAATGCTACCAAGTGTATGCATATCCTAGCTTCTGAGCCTGAGTAACAGGCAGTTTACTTTGGGCACGTCAGTCATCTGAAATTCCGAACAATAACCAGTGTGCTAATGAAGTTAATAAATGGATCACTAGTCACTTTAATAATGCCACTTTAATAATGTTTACATATCTTGCATTACTCATCCCATATGTACACTACCGGTCAAAGGTTTAAGGACACTTACTCATTCAAGGGTTTTTCTTAAAAAATTGAAGACATCAACATATGAAATAACACATATGGAATCATGTAGGACAGCTTTGCAAACTCTTGGCATTCTCTCAACCAGCTTGACGAGGTAGTCATCTGGAATGCATTTCAAGTAACATATTTGTGGAATTTATTTCCTTCTTCATGTGTTTGAGCCAATCAGTTGTGTTGTGACAAGGTAGGGGGGTATACTGAAGATAGCCCTATTTGGTAAAAGACCAAGAACAGCTCAAATAAGCCAAGAGAAATGACAGTCCATCATTACTTTAAGACATGAAGGAAGGTCAGTCAATACGGAACATTTCAAGAACTTTGACAGTTTCTTCAAGTGCAGTCGCAAAAACCATTAAGTGCTACAATGAAACTGGCTCTCATGAGGACCCGCCACAGGAATGGAAGACCCAGAGTTACCAGCCTCAGAAATTGCAGCCCAAATAAATGCTTCACAGAGTAACAGACACATCTCAATATTAGCTGTTCAGAGGAGACTGTGAATCAGGCCTTCATGGGCCTTCATGGTTGAATTTCTGCAAAGAAACCACTACTAAAGGACACCAATAATAAGAAGAGACTTGCTTGGGCCAAGAAACATGAGCAATTGACATTAGACCGGTGGAAATTTGTCCTTTAGTCTGGAGTCGAAATTGGAGATTTTTTGTTCCAACCACGTGTCTTTGTGAGACACGGTGTGGGTGAACGGATGATCTCTGCATGTGTATTTCCCACCATAAAGCATGGCGGAGGAGGTGTTATGGTGTGGGGGTGCTTTGCTGGTCACACTGTGATTTATTTAGAATTCAAGGCACAGTTAACCAGCATGGTTACCATAGCATTCAGCAGCGATACGCCATCACATCTGGTCTGGGCTTAGTGGGACTATCATTTGTGTTTCAACAGGACAATAACCCAACACACCTCCAGGTTCTATAAGGGCTATTTTACCAAGAAGGAGGGTGATGGAGTGCTGCATCAAATGACCTGGCCTCCACAATCCTCTGACCTCAACTAAATTGAGATGGTTTGGGATGAGTCGGACCGCAGAGTGAAGCCAACAAGTGCTCAGCATACAGTGGGGAGAACAAGTATTTGATACACTGACGATTTTGCAGGTTTTCCTACTTACAAAGCATGTAGAGGTCTGTAATTTTTATCATAGGTACACTTCAACTATGAGAGACGGAATATAAAACAAAAATCCAGAAAATCACATTGTATGATTTTTAAGTAATTAATTTGCATTTTATTGCATGACATAAGTATTTGATACATCAGAAAAGCAGAACTTAATATTTGGTACAGAAACCTTTGTTTGCAATTACAGAGATCATACGTTTCCTGTAGTTCTTGACTAGGTTTGCACACACTGCAGCAGGGATTTTGGCCCACTCCTCCCTACAGATCTTCTCCAGATCCTTCAGGTTTCGGGGCTGTCGCTGGGCAATACGGACTTTCAGCTCCCTCCAAAGATTTTCTATTGGGTTCAGGTCTGGAGACTGGCTAGGCCACTCCAGGACCATGAGATGCTTCTTACGGAGCCACTCCTTAGTTGCCATGGCTGTGTGCTTCGTGTCGTTGTCATGCTGGAAGACCCAGCCACGACCCATCTTCAATGCTCTTACTGAGGGAAGGAGGTTGTTGGCCAAGATCTCGCGATACATGGCCCCATCCATCCTCCCCTCAATACGGTGCAGTCGTCCTGTCCCCTTTGCAGAAAAGCATCCCCAAAGAATGATGTTTCCACCTCCATGCTTCACGGTTGGGATGGTGTTCTTGGGGTTGTACTCATCCTTCTATTCCTCCAAACACGGCGAGTGGAGTTTAGAGCAAAAAGCTCTATTTTTGTCTCATCAGACCACATGACCTTCTCCCATTCCTCCTCTGGATCATCCAGATGGTCATTGGCAAACTTCAGACGGGCCTGGACATGCGCTGGCTTGAGCAGGGGGACCTTGCGTGCGCTGCAGGATTTTAATCCATGACGGCGTAGTGTGTTACTAATGGTTTTCTTTGAGACTGTGGTCCCAGCTCTCTTCAGGTCATTGACCAGGTCCTGCCGTGTAGTTCTGGGCTGATCCCTCACATTCCTCATGATCATTGATGCCCCACGAGGTGAGATCTTGCATGGAGCCCCAGACCGAGGGTGATTGACCGTCATCTTGAACTTCTTCCATTTTCTAATAATTGTGCCAACAGTTGTTGCCTTCTCACCAAGCTGCTTGCCTATTGTCCTGTAGCCCATCCCAGCCTTGTACAGGTCTACAATTTATCCCTGATGTCCTTACACAGCTCTCTGGTCTTGGCCATTGTGGAGAGGTTGGAGTCTGTTTGATTGAGTGTGTGGACAGGTGTCTTTTATACAGGTAACGAGTTCAAACAGGTGCAGTTAATACAGGTAATGAGTGGAGAACAGGAGGGCTTCTTAAAGAAAAACTAACAGGTCTGTGAGAGCCGGAATTCTTACTGGTTGGTAGGTGATCAAATACTTATGTCATGCAATAAAATGCAAATTAATTACTTAAAAATCATACAATGTGATTTTCTGGATTTTTGTTTTAGATTCCGTCTCTCACAGTTGAAGTGTACCTATGATAAAAATGACAGACCTCTACATGCTTTGTAAGTAGGAAAACCTGCAAAATCGTCAGTGTATCAAATACTTGTTCTCCCCACTGTATGTGGGAACTCCTTCAAAACTGTTGGAAAAGCATTCCAGGTGAAGCTGGTAAAGCTGCCAAGAGTGTGCAAAGATGTCATCAAGGCAAATGGTGGCTATTTGAAGAATCTCAAATATAAAATATATGATTTGTTTAACACTTTTTTGGTTACTACATGATTCCATGTGTTATTTCGTGCTTTTGATATCTGCACTATTATTCTACAATGTAGAAAATAGTACAAATAAAGAAAAACCCTTGAATGAGTAGGTGTGTCCAAACTTTTGACTGGTACTGTACATACACTGCGTATACAAAACATTAGGAACACCTGCTCTTTCCATGACATAGACTGATCAGGTGAATCCAGGTGAAAGCTATGATCCCTTATTGATGTCACTTGTTCATTTCACTTCAAATCAGTGTAGATGAAGGGGAGGAGACAGGTTAAAGAAGGACTTTCAAGCCTTGTCACATCAATTGTGTATGTGTGCCATGGGTGAATGGGCAAGACACATTTTTTAGGTGCCTTTGAATTGGGTATGTTAAAAGGTGCCAGGCGCACCAGTTTGAGTGTGTCAAGAACTGCAACGCTGGTGGGTTTTTAAAGCTCAACATTTTCCCGTGTGTATCAAGAATGGTCCACCACCCAAAGGACATCCAGCCAACTTCAGGCCATTGGTCAAAAACGGGTCATTGATGAAAGAGGACAAAGGAGGCTCACGTGAATTGTGCAGAGCAACAGACGGGCTGCAGTTAGTCAACTACTGACAGTCCAGTACAACATTGGTGCCCAACGACCCATAAAATAATTCTCAACTCGTCGTACGTTGACATGAATGTGGTATGGCAGCCTTACAGAGTTCCACTTCTTTCAGCAAGAAAACAAGAAACTGTGGTTGCAGTTGTCTAAGGAACAAAAACACTGGACACTGGAGATTTAGAAAAACATGCCTTGTCTGATGAATCACAGTTTCTGCTGTTTCACGGTGATGAGAGGACTATGGTATGAAGAAAATCACGAGTACATGCATCCATCCGTGTGTCAACATTGCAGGCTGGTGGTGGTGTGATGGCGTGTGGTGTGTTTTCATGGCACACATTGGGCCCCTTGATATAAGCGGAGCCACGTTTGAATGCCACGGGATATTTGAACATCATTTCCAATCAGGTGCCTCCCTTCATGGCAACAGTGTATCAATCTGCAAATATATTTTATTCAGTAGGATAATGCCCCCCATGCCACAAAGCTAGGATTGTCCAGGAATAGTTTAGTGAACATGACAGTGAAATCAACTTACTGCGTTTTGTTATTATGTTTTTTTTGTTATGAATAAGCGTGTCTTCACATCCACCATTTGCACCAAAAACTAGGCTATATAGGCTACTTGCAATGTAATAGTTGTAATAACAAAACAACATTGACAATACAACTTTCATTACAGTTACATACCGATGAAAAAAAGACTAGACTGCTGGCCTTACTGGGTCGATAGGAACATTAGCCCGAGCTATTTAGGAGGGATATCACACCTGGCACAAATGGTTGTCTAGTTCTGTTTTTCCTGCTGAGGGGTGCCCTATACCTGCGTCTGTCTGTTTGACTCCAAGTACCTTGCTTGCTGTGGTGATAATCCTTCTCAGCATATTTCTCTGGTTGACAGTGGCATTGCCAAACCAACAAACAATACAACAAATAAAAATACTCTCAATGAAAGATTTGTAAAACAGAGTCAGTATAGTACAAGTAACATTAAAAGATCCCAGCTTTTTGAGAAAGTACAGTCTCTCTTGACTCTTTGTAGATCAGGTCTGTACATTTACTCCACTGAAGCGTATTGTCCAAGAGGACACGCAGGTAATTGTATTCCTCTACAATCTCTAAATTCTGACCTCTGATAGATGTTGCAGAGGTAGGTGTTGTACACTTCCTGAAGTCAAGGCAGTGTCATCAGCGAACTTAACGAGGTGTCTGTCAGGAAGGGAACTAGTACAACTATTAGTGTACAAGATGTACCGGAGTGGGGACAAAACACATCCCTGAGGAGAGCCTGTGTTGGTGTTGCGTATGTCCGACACGTGGGGACCTATTCGCTATGAGCATTGGCTCAGGAAGTCCAACAGCCACAAAACCAGTCCCCCATCTAAGGAGTAGTCCCGAATGAGTCTCTGTGCCAGAATGTAGGGCTGGATTGTGAGTGAAGAGTGAAGCCGGCTCCACTTCTCTGTCCGGGACTCTGTCATCCAGCCAAGTCTCAGTAAATGCCAGCAAACAGGCCTCCCGATACTCGTGTAGGAAGTGCAGATTCGCTGACAGCTCATCCGCTTTCCCCCTCAGTGACCTGGCATTAATCAGCAAGGTGGTGGGTAAGAGAATTTAGTTGTTTAATTTTTAAAGTCTTTGTCTGATTCCCCCGCGTTTTCCATGTTTGCATTGGGTTTGTAGTCCACTCACAGACAATCAGGGATTAGTTGGTCCGTTGGGATATCCATCGTGTTTGTGTTTGAGTTGCATTGTAGTAAGAACTCTCTGCTGTATTGGGTTCCGCTGCCAGCAGCGTTTTCAGAATTTAGTCAGTATGTACAAGATCAGCAAGATCAGTCCAACTGATCAGCAAGATCAGTCCAACACCCCACCACTGTGAATCCATGGTTGGCAGATTGTTTGTGAACTAAGTGTACAAATTAAAAACATAAAAGAATTCCACACCAAACGCCACGCCACGCCAAACGTCTCACACACTGCAGGATGCAACAGAGCCGCGCCCCCCCTATCATACCTGCTGTATTTCTGTATTTTGAAAGATATACAACTTGATTGCTGACGTGTAAAAAATGTTTGCACTATCTAACAATGGACTAAGGAAACAAACACCAAAATATAGTTTTGGGGTGGAATTTTCCTATATCTGAGTACAGTTGCTGATTTTGTAGTCATTACTCAAACTGATAGAGTCACTGTGACACTGTAGGGGGTCCAGATTTTAGTTGAATCAGCTTCAACATTGAGTAATGCCCCCACTAAACCATGCCTCCAATATAATTTCTCAGTGAGCCTTGACTTTGAGTGAATTGTAGAGTTCCCACCCATGACTGTATTTGTTAGTGACATAAACATGGTTGTTGAATTTGTTCATTTCCAGTCCTGTGGCATTCACCAAGTGAGTTCCTATGTCACGCCTGCTCCCTCTCCGCTACCTTTACACACACCTGTCATCATCATTACGCGCAGTTGCTCTCATTGGACTCACCTGGACTCCTTCACGTGGTTGATTGCCCCTGTATATCTGTCTGTTCCTCGGTGGTGTTCCCTGTGTCCGCATGAATTGTTATGTGTTCCTGTCCAGACACTGTTCCTGTTCTGTTTCATGTCCGTCAGTTATTAATCCTTCACTCCCTGTACCTGCTTCTCATCTCCTGCGTCGGTCCTTTCATCCTATGCGAATGTTATCATTATAATTCAACTCAAGTTGAAGTGCACTGGCTGGCTCACTAGCTAACGTTACGTATATGATCTGTGTAGTAATATTATTTGTATCTCACAAAGGGATATGCATTGTTAGTTATAGCCTAATGTTAACTAGCTAGCTAACATTGAGCCTAGTTAGTGACATTTAGTTACCTGCAGATTAATGCATGGTTGCAACATTATGAGTTGGGATTATGGTTCATTGTTTAGATAACTAGCTAGCTACATGTCTAAACAAAATACTCCACTATGCAAGTAACCATTTCACTGTACCGTTTATGACAAATAAACTTAGATTTTATTTGATAGTGTTTGTTTACCAGAGACAGAAATTAGGATATAACTTTAGTCACACTCACAACCGTAAGCTATTTTCTGTAATTTGCTCACCATTAACTTGTAAATATTGATCTTGTTGTGAGTTTATTTTCCTGTAATAATGAATAAAAGTTTGCTAAAGTTAAGACGTTGTCAGCTATGATATGTCATTATTTCAGTTGGCTAGCCAGCTAACTTAATGTTAGTTAGCTAGCTAACAATTCAGAAACTAACCAAAACATTGTTTAGAAAGTTGATTTTAGTTGCCTGGTTGTCTAGATTGACATATTCTAAATTCATTTTTAAACAGATGGGTTTGTTGGTGCTTAAATACACCAGTTATGCTATTTTGGACCACTAGGCTGCGGTTGTCATGTAGCCTGTCATTTTTGTGTTTATACTTTTTCATAACGACAACGACAAATTTGATGTCGGACGACAATAGAATGTTCATGAGGTCACTGCGACAACGGTCTACAGACATATCGATAGACGTAGTATAAACCAGCCTTCAGTCTTAAAATATTTGGTTGTTTAGCACATGGCTTCACATGTGAATCCTTAAATAGATGGGTGGGGCTAAGGCTTAAGAGGGTGTGAACGATGCTGAATGGGTGCATAAGGTGAATGCACCAATTTGTAAGTCGCTCTGGATAAGAGCGTCTGCTAAATGACTTAAATGTAATGTAAATGCAGACAAAGTAGAGCTCTCCAGTAGGTGTACCAAAACATTGAAGGGACATTTTCTCAAAAGTGGGGTTACACGTTTATTAACTTAAAATGCAGAATTACTTTCCCATTGTTCCTCAACTGTAGTGTATGATAACATTTGTAGCTTCGAGCCTCTACTTTTATCCAATGTAAAAAACACAATTTCAAATTTTGTTACATAGGACCGAATCCAGGTGGTCGGTCACATATCAGTAAGGGGTGCAGAAAATCTAACTAAATGATTGGATTAGAAAAATGTATGGTATTTATCTTTGTGTAGTATAACAATCAATTACTCACTCAATGTACATGCAAAAACACAGATATAAAAACAATCCCAATAAATCTACCTGCAGTAGAGCATGCGTGGAAAAAAGTTATCATAACTTTAAAAAATAGAGTTGATGTGACCTCTCATTTAGTTTTGAGTCAGTACCACAAACACTTTAAGTAATAATTACTTTTCATTGAGTTTGAGCTCAACTTACTAGAAGTATTTGAGATCAAATGGAGTAGGGGTTTACAGTGTACACATGGGCTAAAATTTGCATGAAAATAAGCACATTCTCACGTCGTGTTCAGTTTTTATAAATGCCAACTTCTGCGTCAAAACTGGCGCGCGTATGTTTTACGGTATATTTTGTACTAACGCAACATTTATAAATGAGGCCCTGGGTGATGGTGGGGTTTAGAATCATGAAAGGCGAGAAGAAGAAAGAAGAAAAAAGTAGCCTGACACCTTGCAAAAGAATGGTCTCGTCCACTGCTTAAGGCCTAAATCATAGTCCACAGATGGTGAGAAGCGATAGTCCGGCGTCCCATTACGACATAGCAAAGCGGCTCTAAGACCACCAGCCGCGGGAGACTCACGGCCCACAATTCCCATCCAACGTATCATATTCATTTGAATGTGTTGACAGTTGGAGCAATTGCTTGTGCTGCGCTGAGAATTTGAAAAGTATGAAAGCCAACGGTCCAATATTCTATAATAATGCTGTGGGTACACGTTTTGGACTACGGTAGACGCTTAAAGGTCTATCAGAGGACCAAACGTGTCCGGGCGTTGTAAGATCTGGCAACGTCTAAGCAGTGGAACGTGACCAATGGCGGAAAATGCGGTAGAGCAATGCAACCTATGAATAACAAGTTTAGACTGTAGACAAACAATGCCCGTGCAGGACTTGACAAACAGTATATTGAGCAGATATTTTATAACATTTACTGTAATAAGGGAAAGTCAAACCACAACCAAAATAATTTCTTATTTTACAATACATTTAAATAGCCTATAGAAGCATCTCCCTTTGTACAAAACATTGTATTATATTTGTCATTCTTTCACAATAATCTCATTCACCTCCTGGGTGCAGAGCACTGTTAAATGGATAGTTCACCTCAAAATGAAAGTTTGTCAAATATTTTCAAACCTCAGAAGTAGTCTTGTTGAGATGAGTCTATTCCCTACGCCATCTGCCATGTAAATCCAGCTATGCCTCAATCACAAATCAATGAGAAAGATAGCCTCTTTAACTCCCATTCATTTTGGATTGAGGCAAATAGCTGAACATGGACTCTTCTTGACATTGGACTGACAAACTTTGATTTTTAAACGAAGCATCACTTTAACGAATGTATGAGTACCAGCTCCATCGGGGAAGGACAGTCAATTGGTGAGATAATAACTTTGTTATAACGTAATAATAACGTTGAATATGCTCCAAACTGTCTCTACCATTAATAGTCCATAATCGTTTCCTTTCTCTCTAGGCACTATCTCCCATAACCATGGGCATCGTGGGCTTTTTTAGACTCATCTTTTCCACTGGTCTTGCCCATCTGGTACAATGTGTTGGCCAGGTTGTGAAGTTGACAAGTGCCAAGTTGACACCCGCGCTGAGGAGCTCGCTTCGAACGGAGTTTCAACCTGATGCTGAGAGAAAGGAAGGGAGAAAGAGAGTATTATATAAAACACATTCTAACCATGAAAACAGAGTGTAGCCTATTAAGAGTGCCTAAGTACGACCAATTGAACATTTTAAATACATTTTTTTTTTTATTGTGTAAAAAAGTAGCCCTAACCCCCTCTCACAATGCCACATGGTCAGAGACTACAATGCAACACTCGTAGGCAGCTTACCTATACGGAAAAACGTCCATGTCTTGTATTTGAACAAGTGGAATGACCTTTAGTTCTGGTAGGTGTAGATCTTGCATGACTTCTGACATGACCTCTAACCTCCTGTTTAGCTCTAACGTCTGTAGGTGCCCCCCTGATTGGTAGGTATCAGACTGCGTCCTGTGGGGCCAAAAGTAGATTATTGCCAACAGATCATGACCATAAAGGCTGCAATCTTCAAGTTCATACTATAGCCATTATTTGACTACTGCTTGATGTCATATTCTGAGGAATATAACATGTGTCTGGGTGTGTATCTTATTTGCCTCAGTATTGTCTGGAAGAAGGTAGATGCTCTTCTGTGTAATCAGTGATTTTGGATACAGATGTCATCAATTACTCTCCCATTGTTCAGTGGAGGCTGGTGTATTGAGGATGAGAAAGGTGGTTCTCTTCTGTAATTTGTATTTGTTGTGTAATTACTTCCACAGAAACTGTCTGGATCTCTGAGTGGTGTGGTTGTCAGACCTAGGTCAAATACTTATGTCAAATGCTTGACCTGTTTGATTTCGTTTGCCCAGTAGGCCTACAATGGAACCAATTGAATAGTCCCAAAAGTGCAAACTACAAGCTAAATCAACTGCACATAAAATACTTCCAAACAGTATTTTAAAGTACTTTACATATTTATTTGACCCAGGCCTGGTGGTATGTGGTCCGTATCTCTGCCTGTGCTAAGTCTGAGGGTTGTGGTAATAGAAGCAGTCTATAAATCACCAATATGTTGATCTGAGGGGTGAGGCTACTGTCACAGGAACAGTCAGAAGCAGCAGTACAGCCATCTCCATACTGTGGTGGCCTATAAGGAAGATCAAATAATTATTACATAGAAATCACAATAAAATTGTATTATATAACATTACACTACATAGCATAGTAATATATTGCACCTATAATGATATGATTATCCATGCTATCACTGGAATACATTTCAATATTTTCATACATTTATCAATTCTCATGCAAGGGGATATATGTACAGATAAACCTTGATACCGATAAGTACTGATAGACTTTTAAAGTACTGATAAACTTCATAATTCATATACAAATGCAATAGACTTTGAATGAATGAATGAATACAAGAATAGAAATGAAAGAAAACTCACCACTAAGACAACTGAAAACAGTGTTATGCCTTTTTAGGTAAACCATTAATCCTGAAATTATTTTTGTATTGTATTGGTCCCTGGATTCTAGTTCTCAAACGTTAGCATATTTTCTCCTGCTCTCTCCTTTTATAAACTGGAGAGATGGGGTGAGGGGAGGTGTGTCCAAAAGTTACTATACTCACAATAAGCCAACTCCTCCTCCAATAATCAATCAATAGTTTTGACAGTGTTATTGTGCATTTACTAACAGCTACACTTTAAATATAAACACTTCGTATATAGTATCCAAGTCAACGTCACATGTAACTTAAAATCATATTGCTCCATATCGAATGTTTCTATTAATTCTAATTTTGTTTATGTGCTATAATCACTCCTCTTCTTGCACACTTCCCTCCTCCTCATCCTCCTCCTCTCCCCACCTCGCTCGCAATCTGTGGAGCGATTGTTTTGTTAGAATACTATTTCATTTCCATCACCTGCAGGAAACCCAACGGCCCAAAATAACTCCATCTCTTCTCTCTTTATCGTCCCAATCTTCCTGCCATAATTTCCCTTGAGTCACGTTTGCCGTCACCGTGTTTATTTCTGAAATGTCCTTCACACCCCCCCCCCCAAAAAACTCCCTCATGACCAGTTCAGTTATAATAATTATAATCAGATGAATTTCAGAATTATTGTCATGTCATACTATAACTCAGTCTTCAAGGAAAACAATATTATTAGGGGTTATCATTTAATCTCCACAGTGAGGAAATATTGTAATTTTCTTTCTCACAATACCCCCCGCCTCGCCACTTCTCTCTCTCCCCCTTCTCTCTCTCCCACTGCTTCCCTGAAGTCTATTGTATATTGTTCCTGAGGAAAACATCTGGAGTTATTTTACAGTCAAACAAACACATTGAGTCATTGTTTTGCACACAATCGCATGTGTACACACAGATGAAGTCGGAAGGTTACATACACTTAGGTTGGAGTCATTAAAACTCGTTTTTCAGTCACTCCACAAATGTCTTGTTGACAAACTATATTGTTGGCTAGTCGGTTAGGACATCTACTTTGTGCATGACACAAGTCATTTTTACAACACTTGTTTACAGACAGATTATTTCACTTATAATTCACTGTATCACAAGTCCAGTGGGTCAGAAGTTTACATACACTAAGTTGACTGTGCCTTTAAACAGCTTGGAAAATTCCAGAAAATTATGTCATGGCTTTAGAAGCTTCTGATAGGCTAATTGACATCATTTGAGTAAATTGGAGGTGTACCTGTGTATATATTTCAAGGCCTACCTTCATGGGAAAATCAAAAGAAATCAGCCAAGACCTCCCCAAAACAATTGTAGACCTCCATAAGCTTCATCCTTAGGAGCAATTTCCAAACGCCTGAAGGTACCACGTTCATCTGCATACAAACAATAGTATGCAAGTATAAACAACATGGCACCACGCAGCCGTCATACCGCTCAGGAAGGAGACACCTTCTGTCTCCTAGAGATGAACGTACTTTTGTGCAAAAAGTGCAAATCAATCCCAGAACAACAGCAACGGACCTTGTGAAGATGCTGGAGGAAACAGGTACAAAATTATGTATATCCACAGTAAAACGAGTCCTATATTGACATTACCTGATAGGCTGCTCAGCAAGGAAGAAGCTACTGCTCCAAAACCGCCATAAAAAAGCCAGACTACGGTTTGCAACTGCACATGGGGACAAAGATCGTACTTTTTGGAGAAATGTCCTCTGGTCTGATGAAAGAAAAATAGAACTGTTTGGCCATAATGAGCATTGTTATGTTTGGAAGAAAAAGGGGAGGCTTGCAAGCCGAAGGACACCATCCCAACCGTGAAGCACGGGGGTGGCAGCATCATGTTGTGTGGGTGCTTTGCTGCAGGAGGGAGTGGTGCACTTCACAAAATAGATGGCATCATGAGGAAGGAAAATTATGTGGATATATTGAAGCAACATCTCAAGACATCAGTCAGGAAGTTAAAGCTTAGTCACAAATGGGTCTTCCAAATGGACAATGACCCCAAGCATACTTCCAAAATTGTGGCAAAATGGCTTAAGGACAACAAAGTCAAGGTATTGGAGTGGCTATCACAAAGCCTTGACCTCAATCCCATAGAAAATCTGTGGGCAGAACTGAGAAAGCGTGCGCGAGCAAGGAAGCCTACAAACCTGACTCAGTTACTCCAGCTCTGTCAGGAGGAATGGGTCAAAATCTACCCAACTTATTGTGGGAAGCTTGTGGAAGGCTACCAGTAACGTTTGAGTCAAGTTAAAGAATTTAAAGGCAATGCTACCAAATACTAATTGAGTGTATGTAAACTTCTGACACACTGGGAATGTGATGAAAGAAATAAAAGCTGAAATAAATCATTATCTCTACTATTATTCTGACATTTCACATTTTTTAAATTAAAGTGGTGATCCTAACTGACCTAAGACAGGTAATTTTTACTAGGATTAAATGTCAGGAATTGTGAAAAACGGAGTTTAAATGTATTTGGCTAAGGTGTATGTAAACTTCCGACTTCAACTGTACATACCGTGTATTTATGTGGTAGGGGAGATTACAAGTACACCAGGTTTGTATCATTAATTTATTTGGTCATTCACCAATAACCATACGTTAGGTCTGGCACAGCAATAATTTCAATTTTTTTCCACAGTCACCCTTTTACAAAAGACTACATCCCTTACCCGGTGGAAGTGAAGCAAGGCGGCTCAGGACAGACGGGCGGCTCAGGCGGCTCAGGACAGACGGGCGGCTCTGGAGGGTCCGGACTGGAGGGAGGCTCTGGAGCATCTGGACTGGAGGAACACACAGGAGACTTGGTTCTTAGAACAGTCACAGTACTCACCAGGCTGGAGAGATCTACTGGAGGCCTGGTCCTTGGAGGAGGCACAGGATAGACCGGTCTGTGGAAGTGCACTGGAGGTCTCGAACTAAGGGCCTGAACAACCCGTCCTGGCTGGATGTTGATTTTAGCCCGGCACTTGCGGGGCGTAGGCACAGGACTGGGCTATGCAGACCCACGGGAGACACAGTGCGTAGGGCTGGTGCCATATAACACGGACCGAGGAGACGCACTGGAGACCAGATGCGCTGAGCAGGCTTCATCGCACCTGGCTCGATGCCCACTCTAGCCCGGCCGATACGAGGATGCGCTTCTCCGCATAACACGGTGCCTGCCCGGACCACCTCTCTCCACGGAAAGCACGGGGAGTTGGCTCAGGTCTCCTACCTGACTTAACCACACTCCCCGTGTGCCACCCCCCAATACATTTTTGGGGCTGCCTCTCGTCCCAGCCGCGCTGCCGTGCTGCCTCCTCATACCAACGCCGCTCAGCTTTTGCTGCCTCCAGCTCTGCCTTGGGGCGGCGATATTCCCCAGCCTGTGCCCAGGGTCCCTTTCCGTCCAGAATCTCCTCCCATGTCCAGGAGTCCAGAACTCGCTGCTGCCGTTTACCACGCTGCTTGGTCCTTGGTTGGTGGGTGGTTCTGTAACGCTCGTCGTGGGTGGAAGAAGAGGAGGACCAATGTGCAGCATGGTAAGTGTCCATTTTATTATATAAAACTGAACACTACAAAAATACAAAATAACAAAGAAAATGAACTAACGAAAATCGAAACAGTCCCGTATGGTGCAAACACAGACACAGGAAACAACCACCCACAAAACACAAAGGAAAACAGGCTACCTAAATATGGCTCCCAATCAGAGACAACGACTGACACCTGCCTCTGATTGAGAACCATACTAGGCCAAACACATAGAAATAGAACAAAGCATAGAAAAACAACATAGAATGCCCACCCCAAATCACACTCTGACCAAACTAAAATAAAGACATAAAAAGGAACTAAGGTCAGAACGTGACACACAGAGCTTCTCTGACATCTCCAGACACCGCAGTCTCCACCTTCCAACCGACAGGTGAATCAAAAAAGCCGTAACTGCTGCTGCATTACTTAATGCAAAAATTAGCCATCCAGCTAGATAGCTAGCCAAGGCAAACAAACAGATTAAATATCAAAATCCTGTAACCTGAATACCACTATAATTCACTCACCGGACAGTTTATTAGGTTCACCATCTACCATCTAGTACTGGGTCAGACAAGTTGTCTATCCGGATGGGCTATGGCAGCAGACAACCACACCGGGTTGCACTCCATTCAGCTAAAAACAAGATGCGGCTCCAGCAGGCACGTGATCACCAACACTGGACAAATGAGGAATTACATTTATTTGGATACATCCATAACAATAAGCTAATGAGGCGCGATTTCACTTGACATAGAACATGTGCTCACTTGTCAGGACACTGTTGTTCAGAGGAGCTAGCCTACAACACAGCTAACACAGTCACTTCAAACTGAAGCTGGAAAGACTGCAAACTGGCTGCAATTCGTTTTGTTTGACCTTTTTTCTATTTAAATGTCTTTGTATATCCATACAAATGGTGCCAGCTGATTGATGAGTTCGACTGGCTGGGAAACGCTGTCTGTCTCGTCCCGACACGTTCATTACTATGTCTGAATTGAAATGGAATTGACCCTAACCCTGGTTCCTATGTTTAAACTAAACTACAAGTGGTTTAGTCTTACATCAATGCTTCTTACCAGCAGAGGACACTACACATAAATGCATGTGCAGTAATGGCTATAGTACTTTTCCAAGGCCAATCAAAATCATGTATTCAAAAACGCCATGGTATAGGACTTTGTATGACAGCAAATTAAGACATGTCCATTTCAATGGACAATAAAGATGTATTGCATTGTGTTGTTTTTACAGTTCCCTCGCACTTTGCCACGGGTCTTCTACCTTACACCCTATCCCTTATGCATCCTGTTGTTTTAGTCCTGCAGGTCGCCAGCCTGCATGAGTCCGACATTCAGCTTCCTCTGCCCACTGAGTACAAGAGTGAGTATCCTGTCAGGAAATGTGGTAATTCAGTTACATATCACCTTCAAAGTTCTCACACACTCCCTCCCTTCCCTATGGTACAGGCAGAGCGTGAGTGAGGGGCACAGGTGCACAGGGTAGACACACATAGGGTTGCGTCTGAAATGGCACCCTATTCCTTATAAAGTGCACTATTTTGACTATGGCCCGTAGGGTTCTGGTCAAAAGCAGTGGTCTATATAGGGAATAGGGTGCCATTTGGGACCCAAGATACCCAAACACCCAACAACATTGGTCCCATAGAAGCAGTTATTTAAGAGAGAAGAGGAGGATTTAGTGATGGAAATGGTTGTTTACTCTTTAGGATACAGGAAACATTACAGTAAAATGTGTCAACAAGGCATGGGTCAACGTCAAAATAATATTATTTCTTCCCCACAGTTAAACTGTTTTTGTAAACTGTTTTTGGCATTGTTTGTGTTGACTGCAAATGTTTGTTTATGCCACAAAAACGATTCCATGATGCATACCTGGTATGCTGAAATCCAATTGGACCCCTAGCCACTATTCCTTAGCCAATCCTATAGATCTGAGATGATTGGGCACGTGGAAGCAATATGGTGTCATCTCAACCCAGCCAATCATAAGGCAAGATAAACTATTACCATAATGCTAATGTAATGTAAGCCTATATACAGTACACAAGCCTATCACCTATAGACGTGTGTATATAGGGGGTGATAGGCTTGTATGGGGGGGGGTTCTACTAAGCATACATATGGAATTGTTTTAAGATGGTCATAGCATGGATCATTTAGCTATTTGATTTGGAATTTTAGGACTCCTTTAGGTATCAAAACAAAAGTTGTAAGAATGATTTGATAAAATATTGATCTTGGCCTTTACTACTATAGCCCAACATAAGGAACACAAATTTGAAATATCTATCTTACATCTAAGAGATTAAGCTCAGGGAGAAAAAAAATATTTGGACACATACTGTCACGTTCTGACCTTTATTTCCTTTGTTTTGTCTTTATTTAGTATGGTCAGGGCGTGAGTTGGGGTGGGCAGTCTATGTTTGTATTTATATGTTTTGCTATTTCTGTGTTTGGCCTGATATGGTTCTCAATCAGAGGCAGCTGTCAATCGTTGTCCCTGATTGGGGAACCATATTTAGGTAGCCTGTTTTGTGTTGGGTTTTGTGGGTGGTTGTTTTCAGTCTTTGTGTGTCTGCACCAGATAGAACTGTTTCGGTTGTCACTTTTATTTTGAGTGTTCACCTTTATTAAAACAAGATGAACAATTACCACGCTGCGCATTGGTCCTCCGATCCTTCTAGCTTATCCTCCTCAGACGAGGAAGACGACAGCCGTTACAGAACCACCCACCAAGAAAGGACCAAGCAGCGTGGTGACTGGCAGCAGCAGGACTACTAGACCTGGGAGGAGAATCTGGACTATACAACTTGGGAAGAAATAGAGAGGTGGTCGGTCGACCCAGGGAGAGTGCCGGAGCCCGCCTGGGATTCGCTGGAGCAGTGCGAGGAGGGTTACAGGAGAATGGAGGAGGCTACACGCACACGGCAGCGCAACAGGAGAAAGAGGCAGCCCCAAAAAATTATTGGGTGGGGGAACACGGGGAGTGTGGCGAAGTCAGGTAGGAGACCTGCGCCAACTTCCCATGCTTACCGTGGAGAGCGAGAGTACGGGCAGACACCTCGCCGCACTGGCATGGCTACAGTGAGCATCCAGCCAGGTAGGGTTGGGCAGGCTCGGTGCTCAAGACCTGTAGTGCGCCTCTACGGTCCGGTCTATCCGGTGCCTTCTCCAAGCACCAGCCCTCCTGTGGCAGCCCCACGTACCAGCCCTCCTGTGGCAGTCCCTCGCACCAGCCCTCCGGTGCCTACACCACGCACCAGGATTCCTGTGCATCTCCAGAGCCCTGTAAGCCCTGTTCCTCCTCCCCGCACTCGCCCAGTGGTGCGTGTCCCCAGTCCGGTACCACCAGTTCCGGCACCACGCACCAGGCCTACTGTGCGCCTCAGCAGAACAGAGCCGCCCGTCTGTCCAGCGCCGCCTGAGCCGCCCGTCTGTCCAGCGCCGTCAGAGCCGCCCGCCAGTCAGGAGCCGCCAGAGCCGCCCGCCAGTCAGGAGCCGCCAGAGCCGCCCGCCAGTCAGGAGCCGCCAGAGCCGCCCGCCAGTCAGGAGCCGCCAGAGCCGCCCGCCAGTCAGGAGCCGCCAGAGCCGCCCGCCAGTCAGGAGCCGCCAGAGCCGCCCGCCAGTCAGGAGCCGCCAGAGCCGCCCGCCAGTCAGGAGCCGCCAGTGCCGCCCGCCAGTCAGGAGCCGCCAGAGCCGCCCGCCAGTCAGGAGCCGCCAGAGCCGCCCGCCAGTCAGGAGCCGCCAGATCCGCCCGCCAGTCAGGATCCGCCAGAGCCGCCCGCCAGTCAGGATCCGCCAGAGCCGCCCGCCAGTCAGGATCCGCCAGAGCCGCCCGCCAGTCAGGAGCCGCCAGAGCCGCCCGCCAGTCAGGAGCCGCCAGAGCCGCCCGCCAGTCAGGAGCCGCCAGAGCCGCCCGCCAGTCAGGAGCCGCCAGAGCCGCCCGCCAGTCAGGAGCCGCCAGAGCCGCCAGCCAGTCAGGAGCCGCCAGAGCCGCCCGCCAGTCAGGAGCCACCAGAGCGGCTGTTTTGTTGTTTTGTATTTTGAGTGTTCACCTTTATTAAAACAAGATGAACAATTACCACGCTGCGCATTGGTCCTCCGATCCTTCTAACTTATCCTCCTCAGACGAGGAAGACGACAGCCGTTACACATACAGTGTCTTCGGAAAGTATTCTGACCCCTTGACTTTTTCCAAGTTTTGTTTACGTTCGGCCTTATCCTAAAATGGATTAAATAAGCACCAGCCCTCCTGTGGCAGCCCCACGTACCAGCCCTCCTGTGGCAGTCCCTCGCACCAGCCCTCCGGTGCCTACACCACGCACCAGGCTTCCTGTGCGTCTCCAGAGCCCTGTAAGCCCTGTTCCTCCTCCCCGCACTCGCCCAGTGGTGCGTGTCCCCAGTCCGGTACCACCAGTTCCGGCACCACGCAACAGGCCTACTGTGCGCCTCAGCAGGCCAGAGCCACCCGTCTGTCCAGCGCCGCCTGAGCCGCCCGTCTGTCCAGCGCCGTCAGAGCCGCCCGTCTGTCCAGCGCCGTCAGAGCCGCCCGTCTGTCCAGCGCCGTCAGAGCCGCCCGCCAGTCAGGAGCCGCCAGAGCCGCCCGCCAGTCAGGAGCCGCCAGAGCCTGCCCGCCAGTCAGGAGCCGCCAGAGCCGCCCGCCAGTCAGGAGCCGCCAGAGCCGCCCGCCAGTCAGGAGCCGCCAGATCCGCCCGCCAGTCAGGATCCGCCAGAGCCGCCCACCAGTCAGGATCCGCCAGAGCCGCCCGCCAGTCAGGAGCCGCCAGAGCCGCCCGCCAGTCAGGAGCCGCCAGAGCCGCCCGCCAGTCAGGAGCCGCCCGCCAGTCAGGAGCCGCCAGAGCCTCCCGCCAGTCAGGAGCCGCCAGAGCCGCCCGCCAGTCAGGAGCCTCCAGAGCCGCCCGCCAGTCAGGAGCCGCCAGAGCCGCCCGCCAGTCAGGAGCCGCCAGAGCCGCCCGCCAGTCAGGAGCCGCCAGAGCCGCCCGCCAGTCAGGAGCCGCCAGAGCCGCCCGCCAGTCAGGAGCCGCCAGAGCCGCCCGCCAGTCAGGAGCCGCCAGAGCCGCCCGCCAGTCAGGAGCCGCCAGAGCCGCCCGCCAGTCAGGAGCCGCCAGAGTGGCTGTTTTGTTGTTTTGTATTTTGGAGTGTTGACCTTTATTAAAACAAGATGAACAATTACCACGCTGCGCATTGGTCCTCCGATCCTTCTAACTTATCCTCCTCAGACGAGGAAGACGACAGCCGTTACACATACAGTGTCTTCGGAAAGTATTCTGACCCCTTGACTTTTTCCAAATTTTGTTTACGTTCGGCCTTATCCTAAAATGGATTAAATAAAAGCAAATTCTCAGCAATTTACACAGAATACCCCATAATGACAAAGAAAAACAAGTTTTTAGGAAAGTTTTCAAAATAAAAAACAGAAATAGCTTATTTACATAACTATTCAGACCCTTTGCCATGATACTCAAAATTGAGCTCAGGTGCATCCTGTTTCCATTGATCATTTTTTAGATGTTTCTACAACTTGATTGAGTCGACCTGTGGTAAATTCAATTGATTTGGAAAGGCACACACCTGCCTATATAAGGTCCCACAGTTGACAGTGCATGTCAGAGAAAAAACTAAGCCATGAGGTCGAAGGAATAGTCCGTAGAGCTCAGAGACAGGATTGTGTCGAGGCACAGATCTGGGGAAGGGTACCAAAACATTTCTGCAGCATTGAAGGTTCCCAAGAACACAGTGGCCTCCATCATTCTTAAATGGAATAAGTTTGGAACCACCAAGACTCTTCCTAGAGCTGGCTGTCTGGCCAAACTGAGCAATCGGGGGAGAAGGGCCTTGGTAAGGGAGGTAACCAAGAACCTGATGGTCACTCTGACAGAGCTCCAGAGTTCCTCTGTGGAGATGGGAGAACCTTCAGAAGGACAACAATCTCTGCAGCATTCCACCAATCAGGCCTTTATGGTAGAGTGGCCAGACGGAAGCCACTCCTCAGTAAAAGGCACATGACAGCCCGCTTGGAGTTTCCCAAAAAGGCACCTAAAGACTATCAGACCATGAGAAACAAGATTCTCTGGTCTGATGAAACCAAGACTGAACTCTTTGGCCTGAATACCAAGCGTCGCGTCAGGAGCAAACCTGGCACCATCCCTACGGTGAAGCATGGGTGGCAGCATCATGCTGTGGGGATGTTTTTCAGCGGCAGGGACTGGGAGACTAGTCAGGATCGAGGCAAAGATGAATGGCGCAAAGTACAGAGATCCTTGATGAAAACCTGCCCCAATGTGCTCAGTACCCCAGACTGGGGTGAAGGTTCATCTTCCAACAGGACAACGACCCTAAACACACAGCCAAGACAATGCAGGAGTGGCTTTGGGACAAGTCTCTGAATGTTCTTGAGTGGCCCAGCCAGAGCCCCGACTTGAATCCGATCGAACATCTCTGGAGATACCTGAAAATAGCTGTGCAGCAACGCTCCCCATCCAACTTGACAGCGATTGAGAGGATCTGCAGAGAAGAATGAGAGAAACTCCCCAAATACAGGTGTGCAAGCTTGTAGCATCAGCCAAGAAGACTCAATGCTGTAATCGCTGCCACTGTTGCTTCAACAAAGTACTGAGTAAAGGGTCTGAATATTTATGTAAATGTGATATTTCAGCTTTTTAATCATTTAGAAATTAGCAAAAATTCTTAACCTGTTTTTGTTTTATTATTATGGGGTATTGTGTATAGATTGATGAAAAACAATTGTATCAATTTTAGAAGGTTGTAACGTAACAAAATGTCTAAAAAGTCAAGGGGTCTGAATACTTTCCGAAGGCACTGTATTTAACCCCTTCTTTTTTTTTGCACAAAACTACCTAGATACATCCATTCATTTATAAGTCCCATGACACTTGTGGGGGTCATAGAGAAAGAGAGAGAACACCATAGTGTTTGTGAGAGTCTCCCCTTTCCATAGACTATTTATGTAAGCTTATAACAATATTATACGGGTGGGTCTAATCCTGAATGCTGATTGGTTAAAACCGCATTCTAGCCGGTGTCTTTTCCACAAGTTACCACTGACTAAATCTATGCCGGTAAAACGCCTATTTACTCTGTTCCATCTGACTGCACAATTCACTTTCTCATCAGTCCAGCCAGGCAATTTATAAACTTGATCTCCACTATAAAAAGCATCTAGGCATTATTTCACATGATTTATTTTAGACTAACATTTAGTTTAACAGCGGAGATTTGTATAAACCTTGCTGTCTTTCTCTCCGACATTTGCAACAGTGTTTCAATATTAAAATTCAATCTCCAGCTGTTCCATAGTATGGAGCGTGTCGGGACGAGACAGACAGCATTTCCCAGACAGTCTAAATCATAATCTGCTGTCATCAATTTTATGGATATATACAAAGAAATGTTAATTGGAAATAGGTTAGTTTGCAGTCTTTCCAGCTTCAGTTTGAAGTGACTGTGTTAGCTGTGTTGTTAGCTAGCTCCTCTGAACAACAGTGTCCTGAACGGTGAGCACATTTTCTATGCCAGGCAAAACCGCGCTTTATTAGCTCATTGTTCTGGATGTATCCAAATGTCACCAAAAAAACAGCTTAAACAAATGCGGCTACTTTGGTGTTATTCTGGATGCACTTTTTGACGTGACTAAGTTGGCCATAGTTGGCTAGCTAGCAAGCAAGGGATAAGAACATTGCCAGCCAGTATGGCAATGGAACATAAAAAATTAACGACTGGGTCGTGTCCATAGATACAGAACAAAAAAGACTGAACGACTGGGTTTCATCTCAAGCAACCGAACCAATCAAACGAACAACCAGCCGAATTGGGCAGCAACCCTAGATTTGTGTCAGGACTATATCTTGAAGGATGAAATAGTATGAATAAATTAAATCAAAACGTTTAACGTCAATCATTGGCTCGACCGTGCCAATATATCCTCCAAACACTGGCTTCGAGGGCATTATCACATTCCTTTTTAAATTCTTCAAACTCTGTCAAGTTTGTTGTTGATCATTGCTAGATAGACATTTAAGTATTGCCATAGATTTTCAATCCGATTTAAGTCAAAACTGTAACTAGGCCACTCAGGAACATTCAATATCGTCTTGGTAAGCAACTCCAGTGTATATTTGGCCTTGTGTTTCAGGTTAATATCCTGCAGAAAGGTGAATTTGTCTCCCAGTGTTTGTAAAGCAGACTGGACCAGGTTTCCTTCAAGGATTTTCCCTGTGTTTAGCTCTATTCCATTTATTTTTTATCCCCCTAAAAAAACTCCCTAGTCCTTGCCGATGACAAGTGTAACAGTATAACTTTAGACCGTCCCCTCGTCCCGACACGGGCGCGAACCAGGGACCCTCTGCACACATCAACAACAGTCACCCACGAAGCATCGTTACCCATCGCTCCACAAAAGCCGCGGCCCTTGCAGAGCAAGGGGAACCACTACTTCTAGGTTTCAGAGCAAGTGACGTAACCGACTGAAAGGCTGCTAGCTCGCACCACCGCTAACTAGCTAGCCATTTCACATCCGTTACACAAGCATACCCATAACTTGATGCAGCCACCACCTTGTTTAAAAAATGAAGAGTTGTGCTAAGTAATGTATTTTCCCTAAACATAACCCTTTTGTATTCAGGACATAAAGTTCATTTATTTACCACATTTTCTGCAGTTTTACTATAGTGCCTTAGTGCAAACAGGATGAATGTTTTGGAATATTTTTATTCCGTACAGACTTCCTTCTTTTCACTCTGTCACTTAGGTTAGTATTGTGGAGTAACTACAATGTTGATCCATCCTCAGTTGGATTCAACGTTGTAACTGTTTTAAAGTCACCATTGGCCTCGTGGTGAAATCCCTGAGCGGTTTCTTTCATCTCCAGCAACTGAGGTAGGAAGGACGCCTGTATCTTTGTAGTGACTGGGTGTATTGATACAGAATCCAAATTTTTACCCATATACAGTGGGGCAAAAAAGTATTTAGTCAGCCACCAATTGTGCAAGTTCTCCCACTTAAAAAGAGGAGGCCTGTAATTTTCATCATAGGTACACTTCAACTATAACAGACAAAATGAAAAAAAAATCCAGAAAATCACATTGTAGGATTTTTAATGAATTTATTTGCAAATTATGGTGGAAAATAAGTATTTGGTCAATAACAAAAGTTTCTCAATACTTTGTTATATACCCTTTGTTGGCAATGACAGAGGTCAAACGTTTTCTGTAAGTCTTCACAAGGTTTTCACACACTGTTGCTGGTATTTTGGCCCATTCCTCCATGCAGATCTCCTCTAGAGCAGTGATGTTTTGGGGCTGTTGCTGGGCAACACGGACTTTCAACTCCCTCCAAAAATGTTCTATGGGGTTGAGATCTGGAGACTGGCTAGGCCACTCCAGGACCTTGAAATGCTTCTTACGAAGCCACTCCTTCGTTGCCCGGGCAGTGTGTTTGGGATCATTGTCATGCTGAAAGACCCAGCCACGTTTCATCTTCAATGCCCTTGCTGATGGAAGGAGGTTTTCACTCAAAATCTCACGATACATGGCCCCATTCATTCTTTCCTTTACACGGATCAGTCGTCCTGGTCCCTTTGCAGAAAAACAGCCCCAAAGCATGATGTTTCCACTCCCATGCTTCACAGTAGGTATGGTGTTCTTTGGATGCAACTCAGCATTCTTTGTCCTCCAAACACGACGAGTTGAGTTTTTACCAAAAAGTTCTATTTTGGTTTCATCTGACCATATGACATTCTCCCAATCTTCTTCTGGATCATCCAAATGCTCTCTAGCAAACTTCAGACGGGCCTGGACATGTACTGGCTTAAGCAGGGGGACACGTCTGGCACTGCAGGATTTGAGTCCCTGGCGGCGTAGTGTGTTACTGATGGTAGGCTTTGTTACTTTGGTCCCAGCTCTCTGCAGGTCATTCACTAGGTCTCCCCGTGTGGTTCTGGGATTTTTGCTCACCGTTCTTGTGATCATTTTGACCCCACGGGGTGAGATCTTGCGTGGAGCCCCAGATCGAGGGAGATTATCAGTGGTCTTGTATGTCTTCCATTTCCTAATAATTGCTCCCACAGTTGATTTCTTCAAACCAAGCTGCTTACCTATTGCAGATTCAGTCTTCCCAGCCTGGTGCAGGTCTACAATTTTGTTTCTGGTGTCCTTTGACAGCTCTTTGGTCTTGGCCATAGTGGAGTTTGGAGTGTGACTGTTTGAGGTTGTGGACAGGTGTCTTTTATACTGATAACAAGTTCAAACAGGTGCCATTAATACAGGTAACGAGTGGAGGAGAGAGGAGCCTCTTAAAGAAGTTACAGGTCTGTGAGAGCCAGAAATCTTGCTTGTTTGTAGGTGACCAAATACTTATTTTCCACCATAATTTGCAAATAAATAAATAAAAAATCCTACAATGTGATATTCTGGATTTTTCTTTCTCATTTTGTCTGTCATAGTTGAAGTGTACCTATGATGAAAATTACAGGCCTCTCTCATATTTTTAAGTGGGAGAACTTGCACAATTGGTGGCTGACTAAATACTTTTTTGCCCCACTGTATCAATAGGTGCCCTTCTTTGTGAGGCATTGGAAAAACTCCCTGGTCTTTGTGGTTGAATCTGTGTTTGAAATTCAGTGCCTGACTGAGGGACCTTAGAGATCATTTTATGTGGTGGGTACAGAGATGAGGTAGTCATTCAAAAATCATGTTAAACACTATTGTTGCACCCAGAACCATAACAAAGGGGTTGAATTCTTGACGCAAGACATTTCAGCTTTTCATTTAGTTAATTTGTACACATTTCGAAAAACATAATTCCATTGACATTATGGGGTTTTGTGTGTAGGCCAGTGACACTCTGCTTAATCCATTTTAAACTCAGGCTAACAAAATGTGGAAAACGTCAAAGGGTGTCAATACTTTCTGAAGGCACTGTACATTGCAGGGAATGATTGACAGTTAACATGAGACGCTCATCTTGAATTGAGACTTGGTTCGCTTTGTATGGAGTATGATTTATCTTAAAGGAAACACAGAAAGTTGCAAATAATAAAGTGCAATAACCGCAATGAACATGCTAAACTAAACTGTCTGTTAATGGAAATAATCAATGACAATATGTAAATGCAGTAAGCATATGAAATGGTATAGCTTTGCATAAATATAGTAGTAGTTAACAAGGAATGGCCAGAAACGGGGTGTAATGGTATGCGGCATGGTAGGCCGAAGCTATAGCAGGCTAATTTAATCAATGGCGACATAACATAGTATGGCAAGCAAACAAACAATATAAAGCTAACAAAAGTAGCAAGCATAGCCATAAAGCAGGCCTAGTTAGCATAAAAAAGGCTATTCACAAAATGTGCAACAATTAACACTACAAGTACCAAAGAGAACAGATCAATAGACTGAAAATGGCTGTTTGACTGAGCCTTTAGCATTCCCCAGCCATTAGCAGATGATATCAACTATACAAAACAAACAATGGTGAGTCCTCTTCCTATCCTAAAAAAAAGAAACGTCCTCTCACTGTCAACTGCGTTTATTTTCAGCAAACTTAACATGTGTAAATATTTGTATGAACATAACAAGATTCAACAACTTAGACATAAACTGAACAAGTTCCACAGACATGTGACTAACAGAAATGGAATAATGTGTCCCTGAACAAAGGGGGGGTCAAAATCAAAAGTAACAGTCAGTATCTGGTGTGGCCACCAGCTGTATTAAGTACTGCAGTGCATCTCCTCCTCATGGACTGCACCAGATTTGCCTGTTCTTGCTTTGAGATGTTACCCCACTCTTCCACCAAGGCACCTGCAAGTTCCCAGACATTTCTGGGGGGAATGGCCCCAGCCCTCACCCTCCGATCCAACAGGTCTCACCCTCAATGGGATTGAGAACCAGGCTCTTCGCTGGCCATGACAGGGCACTGATATTCCTGTCTTGCAGGAAATCACGCACAGAACAAGCAGTATGGCTGGTATCATTGTCATTCTGGAGGGTCATTTCAGGATGACATGTGGTACCCTGCAGGAAGGGCTGTGACACACCGCCCCAGACCATGACGGACCCTCCAAATCGTTCCCGCTCCAGAGTACAGGCCTCAGTGTAACGTTCATTCCTTTGACGATAAACGTAAATCCGACCATCACCCCTGGTGAGACAAAACCGCCACTCGTCAGTGAAGAGCACTTTTTGCCTGTCTGGTCCAGCAACCGTGGGGCTGGTGCCCATAGGCAACGTTGTTGCCGGTGATGTCTGGTGAGGACTTGCCTTACAACAGGCCTGCAAGCCCTCAGTCCAGCCTCTCTCAGCCTATTGCGGACAGTCTCAGCACTGATGGAGGGATTGTGCGTTCCTGGTATAACTTGGGCAGTTGTTGTTGCCATCCTGTACCTGTCCCGCAGGTGTGATGTTCGGATGTACCGATCCTGTGCAGGTGTTATTACACGTGGTCTGCCACTGCGAGAACGATCAGCTGTCCGTCCTGTCTCCCTGTAGCACTGTCTTAGGCGTCTCACAGTACGGACATTGCAATTTATTGCCCTGGCCCCATCTGCAGTCCTCATGCCTCCTTGCAGCATTCCTAAGGCACGTTCACGCAGATGAGCAGGGACCCTGGGCATCTTTCTTTTGTTGTTTTTCAGAGTTAGTAGAAAGTCCTCTTTAGTGTCCTAAGTTTTCATAACTGTGACCTTAATTGCCTACCGTCTGTAAGCTGTTAATGTCTTAACGACCGTTCCACAGGTGCATGTTTATTAATTGTTTATGGTTCATTGAACAAGCATGGGAAACAGTGTTTAAACCCTTTGCAATGAAGATCTGTGAAGTTATTTGGATTTTTAAGAATTATCTTTGAAAGAGAGTCCTGAAAAAGGGACATTTCTTTTTTTGCTGAGTTTATTTCATAAGATAAAAGGCTTGTACTTACGTTTCACTCACGCATACTGGTTGTTGTTCGAGAGAGTTGTTTGTCGTGCTCAACTTCTCAGCTTTGTCTGGGTGAAGGACCCAGATTGAATAGAGGCGTCGTTGAACCTGTACATATGTGTACATATAAATATATTGCCATGAAGTTATATAGAGGGGATACCTACCACAAGATCCCTCCATCCTCAAGTGACCATAGAGATGGGTAGAGGGCACACCTGCCGCGAATGCCCCCTCTTGCGTCCATATCACTGAGCATGGAATTCTGTAGATTAAAAACCAACTGCCAGTTCCTTTTTCATCAACAATCATCAGACAACCAAGTAATACATATCCAGATGGCAGCCTCTTTCTAGAATCCGAGGGTGAAATACTTACACACTCATCTCTAACATGTAAGCTCAACATTCCCAAACAGTCCCATTACAAGTCGGAATGTTGAACAAACTTAATTCCAACATACTTTACCTGTTGTCTGCTGATTTTGACACTATTTTTTGAGGTAATCGGACACAAAATATCCACAAGGAAGTGTTATCAACCCGGCCTCCAGTACGCTGGTCTGTATATCGTTTGTATTTACTCTTTTTATTTTCAAGTGACAAACAGTTGCAGTATATGGCCGAGCCTAACACAACCGAACGGCCTCGCATTTCAGCTGAACGTGAGGTAGCGTGTTTCGTTTGACTACATTCGGTGACATTTGGCTATTGCTTACATATTGGGCATCACATGCAACACGTTAACAGATTGTAAATACAAGCAACGGAACCTACCAGTGCCACGAGCAGTCAGGTAAACAACACTTTCCTGTGGAAACCCCATCTCTACATTATACCGCCAAAAGGACCAACGGCATGTACAACCGGTAGAGTAAGTGCAAATATAATTTTATTCAACATTCTGCCTTGTAGAGACTGCAGCATATTTTTTTTAAGACTGATATCCATGGAGTAACCATGGTAACAGTCCGACGTTTAGGCAACCCAGGTAGTGGCTTGCTCTACTCAAACAATCATATATATGGCATTTGAAATGATCCTCTTTGATGATATGATGTGTGACTTGAATTCCTAAGTATTTATGATTGTCTGAGTAGACCAAGTCACTGTCTGGGTATGTATTATTGGTTGTCTGGTGATTGTTGATGGTTTGTACTGGTAAAGCCAAAAGGAACTGACAGTTTTTAATCTTTGTACAGAAATCTCTGCTCCGGGACGTGGATGCGTGGGAGGGCGTTCGTGGCAGGTGTGCCCTCTATATAACTCTGTCTGGGCATTCCACCCAGACAGAGCTGAGTAGTTGATTACAACAAAGAACTCTCACAAACAAAAACCAGTATGTGTCAATGAAATGTGAGAACCAGCCTTTTATCTTTGTTTTGTATAGTTGGTATCGGCTGCTAATGACTGCGAAATGTTAACGGCTCGGTCAAACAGCCATTTTGAGCCTACTAATCGTGTAACGTTCTTCGTCGGGCGAAAGAGAGGAGGACCAAAATGCAGCGTGATGATTATCCATTTTAATAGAATACTTTGACAACGAACAAAAACAATAAACCGACAAAATGAACGAAGACGAAACAGTCCCGTAACGTAAACACAGTAACAGGAACAATCACCCACAACCCACAAAGACAAAACAGGCTACCTAAATATGGTTCCCAATCAGAGACAACGAGAAACACCTGCCTCTGATTGAGAACCATATCAGGCCAAACACATAGAAACAGACAAACTAGACATACAACATAGAATGCCCACTCATATCACACCCTGACCAAACAAAACATAGAAACAAACAACGCAAACTATGGTCAGGGCGTGACAGATCAGTTATTTTTGTTACATGTAGTGTTAATGGACACGTTCATAATTGTTAACACTTTTTGTGCTAACTAGGCCTGCTTTATGGCTTTGCTTGCTACTTTTGTTAGCATGGCAAGCAAACAAAAAATATAAAAGGTAGCCATTGAAAAATTACTATGCCAAAAAGAAATCGGCCTACAATGCCTCATGCTATTGCACCCCATTTCTGGACATTCATTGTTAACTGCTGCTATATTTCTGCATAGCTTTATCCATTTGTAGTGCATTTGGAAAGTATTCTGACCCCTTGACTGTTTCCACATTTTGCTTCATTACAGTCTTAATCTAAAATTGGTTGAATAATGTTTTACCCTCATCAATCTACACACAATACCCCATAATGAAAAAGTGAAAAGGTTTTAAGACATTTTTGCAAATGTATATACAGTGGGGAGAACAAGTATTTGATACACTGCCGATTTTGCAGGTTTTCCTACTTACAAAGCATGTAGAGGTCTGTAATTTGTATCATAGGTACACCAACTGTGAGAGACGGAATCTAAAACAAAAATCCAGAAAATCACATTGTATGATTTTTAAGTAATTAATTTGCATTTTATTGCACGACATAAGTATTTGATACATCAGAAAAGCAGAACTTAATATTTGGTACAGAAACCTTTGTTTGCAATTACAGAGATCATACGTTTCCTGTAGGTCTTGACCAGGTTTGCACACACTGCAGCTGGGATTTTGGCCCATTCCTCCATACAGACCTTCTCCAGATCCTTCAGGTTTCGGGGCTGTTGCTGGGCAATACGGACTTTCAGATCCATCCAAAGATTTTCTATTGGGTTCAGGTCTGGAGACTGGCTAGAACACTCCAGGACCTTGAGATGCTTCTTACGGAGCCACTCCTTAGTTGCCCTGGCTGTGTGTTTCGGGTCGTTGTCATGCTGGAAGACCCAGCCACGACCCATCTTCAATGCTCTTACTGAGGGAAGGAGGTTGTTGGCCAAGATCTCGCGATACATGGCCCCATCCATCCTGCCCTCAATACGGTGCAGTCGTCCTGTCCCCTTTGCAGAAAAGCATCCCCAAAGAATGATGTTTCCACCTCCATGCTTCACGGTTGGGATGGTGTTCTTGGGGTTGTACTCATCCTTCTTCTTCCTCCAAACACAGCGAGTGGAGTTTAGAACAAAAAGCTCTATTTTTGTCTCATCAGACCACATGACCTTCTCCCATTCCTCCTCTGGATCATCCAGATGGTCATTGGCAAATTTCAGACGGGCCTGGACATGCGCTGGCTTGAGCAGGGGGACCTTGCGTGCGCTGCAGGATTTTAATCCATGACGGCGTAGTGTGTTACTAATGGTTTTCTTTGAGACTGTGGTCCCAGCTCTCTTCAGGTCATTGACCAGGTCCTGCCGTGTAGTTCTGGGCTGATCCCTCACCTTCCTCATGATCATTGATGCCCCACGAGGTGAGTTCTTGCATGGAGCCCCAGACCGAGTGTGATTGACCGTCATCTTGAACTTCTTCCATTTTCTAATAATTGCGCCAACAGTTGTTGCCTTCTCGCCAAGCTGCTTGCCTATTGTCCTGTAGCCCATCCCAGCCTTGTGCAGGTCTACAATTTTATCCCTGATGTCCTTACACACCTCTCTGGTCTTGGCCATTGTGGAGAGGTTGGAGTCTGTTTGATTGAGTGTGTGGACAGGTGTCTTTTATACAGGTAACGAGTTCAAACAGGTGCAGTTAATACAGGTAATGAGTGGAGAACAGGAGGGCTTCTTAAAGAAAAACTAACAGGTCTGTGAGAGCCGGAATTCTTACTGGTTGGTAGGTGATCAAATACTTATGTCATGCAATAAAATGCAAATTAATTACTTAAAAATCATACAATGTGATTTTCTGGATTTTTGTTTTAGATTCCGTCTCTCACAGTTGAAGTGTGCCTATGATAAAAATTACAGACCTCTACATGCTTTTTAAGTAGGAAAACCTGCAAAATCGGCAGTGTATCAAATACTTGTTCTCCCCACTGTATATATATATATTTTTTTACATAAGTATTCAGTGCATCCTGTTTCCATTGATCATCATTGAGATGTTTCTACAACTTGATTGGAGTTCAGCAGTGGTAAATTCAATTGATTGGACATGATTTGGAAAAGGCACACACCTTTCTATATAAGGTCCCAGAGTTGACAGTGCATGTCAGAGCAAAGACCAAGCCATGACGTTGAAGGAATTGTCCTTAGAGCTCCGAAACAGGAGTGTTGAGGCACTTCTATTGCTTGTCACTATGGGGTATTGTGTGTAGATTGATAAGATTTTTTTTTTTTTTTTAAACGTATAGATTTTAAAATAATGCTGTAACATAACCAAATGTGGAAAAAGTCTGAATACTTTCCGAATGCACTGTATATAAAGTAACAGTAAAAGTTGCACACACTTGGCATTCTCTCAACCAGCTTCATGAGGAAAGCTTTTCCAACTGTCTTGAAGGAGTTCCCACATATGCTGAGTACTTGTTGACTGCTTTTCCTTCACTCTGCGATCCAACTCATCCCAAACCATCTAAATTTGGTTGAGGTCGGAGGATTGTGGAGGCCAGGTCATCTGAGGCAGCACTCCATCACTCTCCTTCTTGGTCAAATAGCCCTTAGACAGCGTGGAGGTGCGTATTGGCTCATTGTTCTGTTGAAAAACAAATGATAGTCCCACTAAGCGCAAACCAGATGGGATTGTGTATCGCTGCAGAATGCTGTGGTAGCCATGCTGGTTAAGAGTGCCTTGAGTTCTAAATAAACCACTGACAGTGTCACCAGCAAAGCACCATCACACTCCTTCTCCATGCTTCGTGGTGGGAACCATACATGCAGAGATCATCCCTTCACATACTCTGCGTTTCAAGAAGACACGGCGGTTGGAACCAAACATCTCAAATATAGACTCATCAGACCAAAGGACAGATTTCCACCGGTCTAATGTCCATTGCTCGTGTTTCTTATTGGTGTCCTTTAGTAGTGGTTTCGTTGCAGGAATTCGACCATGAAGGCCTGATTCACCCAGTCTCCTCTGAACAGTGAATGTGTCTGTTACTTGAACTCTGTGAAGCTTTTATTTTGGCTGCAATCTGAGGAGCAGCTAACTAACAAATCCTCTGAAGCATTGGTAACTCTGGGTCTTCCTTTCCTGTGGCGGTCCTCATGAGACAGTTTCATCATAGCGCTTGATGGTTTTTGCGACGGCACTTGAAGAAACTTTCAAAGTTCTTGACATTTTCCGGGTTGACTGACCTCCATGTCTTAAAGTAATGATGGACTGTTGTTTTTCTTTGCTTATTTGAGCTGTTCTTGCCATAATACGGACTTGGTCTTTTACCAAATAACCCCTACCTTGCCACAACACAACTGATTGGCTCAAACACATTAAAGAAGGAAAGAAATTCCACAAATGAGCTTCTAACAAGGCACACCTGTTAATTAAAATACATTCAAGGTGACGAACTCATGAAGCTGGTTGAGATAATGCCAAGAGTGTGCAAAGCTGTCATCAAGGGAAGGGTGGCTACATGATTCCATTAGGTTGATTTTATAGTTTTGACATCTTCACTATTATTCTACAATGTAGAAAATAATAAAAGTAAAGAAAAACCCTTGAATGAGTAGGTGTGTCCAAACTTTACACTGGTACTGTATATATACTTTTTTAAATTGTTGCTGGTTTTGCATGTTATTTTGGCATTAATACATGTCACATACATTTGAAGTCGGAAGTTTACATACACCTTAGCCAAATACATTTAAACTCCGTTTTTCCCAATTCCTGACATTTAATCCTAGTAAACAATTCCCTGTTTTAGGTCAGTTAGGATCACCACTTTATTTTAAGAATGTGAAATGTCAGAATAATAGTAGAGAGAATGATTTATTTCAGCTTTTATTTCACATACACTCAATTAGTATTTGGTAGCATTGCCTTTAAATTATTTAAGGTGCTCCAAAGTCACATTTTTCAATTGAGCAGCCTGTCTTGTTTGGCGCCTTTTTTGCATAAATTCTTTGAACCATACAACTTTTCAATTAATCGTCGAATCAGGGCTCTAACAGTTCTCACAATTAGTTTCTTAATAGGTGCATGTTTGGC
Organism: Salvelinus alpinus; assembly: GCF_045679555.1. Lineage (NCBI taxonomy): Eukaryota > Metazoa > Chordata > Actinopteri > Salmoniformes > Salmonidae > Salvelinus > Salvelinus alpinus. The sequence goes on from NC_092102.1 coordinate 4,406,070, forward strand.
AACTGGAAATAATATTTTTTACAAATATTCCAAGTGCTGCATCTAGATTCTCCTCATACGTATGAGTCCTGAGAAAACATTTTGTATGTCGTCTTATAAATAACTTTAGGCCCTGCCTTTGATACTTCAGCTTTCCTCGTTATTGCCACAATGTTATGGTCCCTACAGCCAATGGGAACTGATATTGCTTTGGAGCAGCATTGGTGAAGATATAATCAATACAAGTGGATGTCACAGACCCAACACTATTGGTATACACTCTAGTTGGTTGAGTGATACCGTGGGTCATGTTACAGGCATTAGTCAAGGTAAGAAGCTTCCTCTTGAAAGGACAAATAGATGATAACCAGTCAATGTTCAGGTCAACAAGAAAATACATGACTCTGTTAGCATTCGAGACCATCAGACACATTCTCCAGATACTGACAGTTTGCACTTGGTCTATCGCAGCACCCTAAAAGAAGAGGCTCCAGATGAGACACAAACCTGCAACCACAGCACTTCTACTTCATTTTTCATGAGATCCTCTCTGAGCTTTACAGGAATATGGCTCTGAATATGTACAGCAACCCCGTAGACATTCCTGTCTTTTCTATAGAGGTTATTTCCTACTATTCTTATTGCTGTATCAAAAGGTGCTGTCTTACCAAGTCTCAGAAATGACAAATATATTAATATTATCAAAGATGAGCAAATTACTAATCTCATGAACTTTGTATCGGAGGCTACCTATATTAATATGAGCTAACTTTAACCCTGTCCTGGATAAAACTTAACTCATAATGATAATGGGATGTAATAACGAAAGAAGGAATTACTGGATTTTTGAGCACATTATGTTCATCAGATGGCTTACCTGGTTTAGCTTGCCAGCAGCAGGGTGTTCTATTATTTGTGCCACTTCTGCATAGCTGTCTTGCTGGACTGTGGGTCTCTTCTGATTGGGGTGTTGTCCTGTTAGCGTGGGTTTTAGAGGGGGGAACCCTGTTTGTTTAAGTACCTATGCTAGGTCGTACATCAGCTGGGGTGAACGTCACGGTGTTTCGCTAGGTAAACATTGTATAACAGAGCACAGCCTCTAGACAGCTCAGCATTGTTGCTCTGAAAAAATGTGGAAGGGCACATCGCCACATGGTGGACATAGTGATTTTGGTGTTAGGAAATTTCACTGCAGCTCTGGCTGCCACTTGGTCCATTGCAGGAGCTACATGTCCTTGCATTGCCATCAAATCATTAGTACCTGTGTGAATTACAATGTTTGGCCCCATTTAATGTGTTGCTTGACAGACTTTTGGTGGTCTACCACTTCGCGGCTGAGCCGTTGTTGCTCCGAGACTTTTCCACTTCACAATAACAGCACTTACAGCTGACCGGGGCAGTTGAAGCAGGGCAGAAATATGACGAACTGACTTGTTGGAAAGGTGCCACGTTGAAAGTCACTGAGCTCTTCAGTAAGGCCATTCTACTGCCAAATCAAATATTTATTTGTCAAATGCGCCAAATAAAATAGGTGTAGACCTTAGTGAAATACTTACTTACAAGCCCTTAATTAACCAACAATGCAGTTAAGAAAAATACCTACAAAAAAATATAAATAAAAAGGTAAATAAAAGGAAATTACCTCGACCGATTAGTCGAGGTAATTGAGGTAATATGTACATGTAGGTAGAGTTATTAAAGTGACTATGCATAGATAATGACAGAGAATAGCAGCAGCGTGGGGAGGGGGGGGGTACAGAACAAATAGTTTGTGTAGCCATTTGATTAGATGTTAGAAGCAGTTTAGAAGCCTCTTGGACGTAGCCTTGGCACTCCGGTACCACTTGCAGTGCGGTAGCAGAGAGCTCTGGATTTTCCCCCTAGCAGCTTTTGTTTGTGATGCTGTTTAGAATTTCCGAGGTATTTTTTTTACAGGTAGAAGGGCCAAGCGCCTGCTACTGTTGCCAATGTTTTTTTAGTTTTTTTTTTAGCAATGATGCATGTCACTTTTTAAATAATGCACTTTTTTATAATGAAAATATAAAGCTATTAAATGTGTAATTTAGTGTAATTAACACTCTAAACCTAATTTACAATGTCCAGAACAATAATATTATAATTACCGTACCAAAATAAGATAAATGACAATACGGGCCAAAAAAAACAATTTATCTTCATCGTTCATTGAAGTTGATGTCTTTAACCAAAGCCTAAAGGAGTGTGTGTGTTAACAGGCGTGGAAGGAATCTAAAGTAATACCGCTACCTATAACTAGTAAAGCACCCTTTTCTGGCTCTAACAGCCGCCCAATCAGCTTGCTACCTATTCTTAGAAAACGGATGGAGAGAATTGTGTTTGAACAAATACAATGCTCTTTTTTTAAGAACACAAGAACAACTGACTTTTAGCATGCATATAGGGAAGGGCACCCAAATTGTACTGCACTGACTCAGATGACTGATGATTGGCTGATATAAATTGAAAATAAGATGATTGTTGGAGCTGTATTGTTAGATTTCAGTGCAGCATTTGATGTTATAGATCATCATTTGTTAATGAAAAAAACTAACTTATGGCTTTACCATATTATGACCTCACCATGTTATGACCTGTCATCACATGGTGAGAGTTAGTTATCCAACAAAACTCAGTATTATTAAATGGAAGCTTCTCTAACATTAGATATGTACTGTGCAGTATCCCTCAGGGCAGTTGCCTTGGGCTATTACTCTTCTCTATTTTTACAAATGATTTGCCACTTGTCTTACAAGAAGCTAAAATGACTATGTATGCTGATGATTGCACACTCTACACATACAGTGGCTTGCGAAAGTACTCACACCCCTTGGCATTTTTCATATTTTGTTGCCTTACAACCTGGAATTAAAATAGATTTTTGGGGGGTTTGTATCATTTGATTTACACAACATGCCTACCATTTTGAAGATGCAAAACATTTTTTATTGTGAAACAAACAAGAAATAAGACAAAAAAAATCTGAAAACTTGAGCGTGCATAACTGTTCACCCCCCCAAAGTCAATACTTTGTAGAGCCACCTTTTGCAGCAATTACAGCTGCAAGTCTCTTGGGGAATGTCTCTATAAGCTTGGCACATCTAGCCACTGGGATTTTTGCCTATTCTTCAAGGCAAAACTGCTCTAGCTCCTTCAAGTTGGATGGGTTCCACTGGTGTACAGCAATCTTTAAGTCATACCACAGGTTCTCAATTGGATTGATGTCTGGGCTTTGACTAGGCCATTCCAAGACATTTAAATGTTTCCCCTTAAACCACTTGAGTGTTGATTTAGCAGTATGCTTAAGGTCATTGTCCTGCTGGAAGGTGAACCTCCATCCCAGTCTCAAATCTCTGGAAGACTGAAACAGGTTTCCCTCAAGAATTTCCCTGTATTTAGCACCAGCCATCATTCCTTCAATTCTGACCAGTTTCCCAGTCCCTGCCAATGGAAAAACATCCCCACAGCATGATGCTGCCACCACCATGCTTCACTGTGGGGATGGTGTTCTCGGGGTGATGAGAAGTGTTGGGTTTGCGCCAGACATAGCATTTTCCTTTTAGTCTCATCTGACCAGAGTACCGTCTTCCATAATTTTTGTGGAGTCTCCCACGTGCTTTGCTTATTTTTTTCTTTAAGCAATGGCTTTTTTTCTGGCCACTCTACCGTAATGCCCAGCTCTGTGGAATGTACGGCTTAAAGTGGTCCTATGGACAGGTACTCTAATATCCGCTGTGGAGCTTTGCAGCTTCTTCAGGGTTGTCTTTGGTCTCTTTGTTGCCTCTGATTAATGCCCTCCTTGCCTGGTCCATGAGTTTTGGTGGGCGACCCTCTCTTGGCAGGTTTGTTGTGCCATATTCTTTCAATTTTTTAAATAATGGATTTTTTTACCGCAGCGCGAAGGAAAAGCAGCCAACAAGTGCTCAGCATATGTGGGAACTCCTTCAAGACTGTTGGAAAAGCATTTCAGGTGAAGATGGTTAAGAGAATGCCAAGAGTGTGCAAAGCTATCATCAAGGCAAAGGGTGGCTACTTTGAAGAATCTCAAATATATTTAGATTCGTTTAACACCTTTTTTGGTTACTACGTGATTCCCTGTGTGTTATTTCATAGTTCTGATGTCTTAGCTATTATTCTACAATGTAGAAAATAGTAAAAATAAAAACCCTTGAATGGGTAGGTGTCTAAACTTTTGACCAGTACTGTATATCTTTATACAGTACAGATTTATCCAACTGGCACCTCCGTCCCGACGTTACCTGAACGCTCACCTGAGGCCCGCTAATCGTTAGCTGTCTTATCGGCTGCTACCTGAATAAGCATACCGGACAACTATTATTTATTTTTATTTTTATTTTTTATTTATTTTTTTTCTCCTTGGGTCACTATATCTATTCTGCCAATTTGGATTGATCCCCTCTTCCACACGGAACCCCACTACACGGAACCCCACTAACTTACCGACGGAAACGCACGAGGTATCTACAAACAGACCTCCATCCCATGCTGCTACCGACAGCCACATACCCGGCCAGCTGTCTGGATCGCCACGACCCCAACCAACCTCTACTCACTGGACCCTTATTGATCACCCGATTAAGCATGCCTCTCCTTAATGTAAATATGCCTTGTCCATTGCTGTTCTGGTTAATGTTTATTGGCTTATTTCACTGTAGAGATTCTAGCCCTGTTCACTATACCATATCCAACCTCTCAGTTCCACCACCCACATATGCGATGACATCACCTGGTTTCAATGATGTTTCTAGAGACAATATCTCTCTCATCATCACTCAATACCTAGGTCTACCTCCACTGTATTCACATCCTACCATACCTTTGTCTGTACATTATTCCTTTAAACTATTTTATCGCCCCCAGAAACCTCCTCTTACTCTCTGCTCCAGTAGCTCTAGGCGACCAATTCTCATAGCTTTTAGCCGTACCCTTATCCTACTCCTCCTCTGTTCCTCTGGTGATGTAGAGGTGAATCCAGGCCCTGCAGTACCTGGCTCCACTCCTATTCCCCAGGCGCTCTCTTTTGATGACTTCTGTAACCGTAATAGCCTTGGCTTCATGCATGTTAACATTAGAAGCCTCCTCCCTAAGTTTGTTTTGTTCACTGCTTTAGCACACTCTGCCAACCCGGATGTTTTAGCCGTGTCTGAATCCTGGCTTAGAAAGACCACCAAAAACTCAGATATTTTCATCCCCAATTACAAGATTTTCAGACAAGATAGAACGGCCAAAGGGGGCGGTGTTGCAATCTACTGCAAAGACTGCCTGCAGAGTTCTGTCTTACTATCCAGGTCTGTTCCCAAACAATTTGAACTTCTACTTTTAAAAATCCACCTCTCTAAAAACAAGTCTCTCACCGTTGCCGCCTGCTATAGACCACCCTCTGCCCCCAGCTGTGCTCTGGACACTATATGTGAACTGATTGCCCCCCATCTATCTTCAGAGTTCGTGCTGCTAGGCGACCTAAATTTGAACATGCTCAAAACCCCAGCCACCCTACAATCTAAGCTTGATGCCCTCAATCTCACACAAATTATCAATGAACCTACCAGGTACCACCCCAATTCCGTAAACTCGGGTACCCTCATAGATATCATCCTAACAAACTTGCCCTCCAAATACACCTCTGCTGTTTTCAACCAAGATCTCAGCGATCACTGCCTCATTGCCTGTATCCGTAATGGGTCAGCGGTCAAACGACCTCCACTCATCACTGTCAAACGCTCCCTGAAACACTTCAGCGAGCAGGCCTTTCTAATCGACCTGGCCGGGGTATCCTGGAAGGATATCGATCTCATCCCGTCAGTAGAGGATGCCTGGTCATTTTTTAAAAATGCCTTCCTCACCATCTTGAATAAGCATGCCCCATTCAAGAAATTTAGAACCAGGAACAGATATAGCCCTTGGTTCTCTCCTGACCTGACTGCCCTTAACCAACAGAAAAACATCCTATGGCGTTCTGCATTAGCATCGAACAGCCCCCGTGATATGCAACTTTTCAGGGAAGCCAGAAACCAATATACACAGGCAGTTAGAACAGCCAAGGCTAGCTTTTTCAAGCAGAAATTTGCTTCCTGCAACACAAATTCAAAAAAGTTCTGGGACACCGTAAAGTCCATGGAGAATAAGAACACCTCCTCCCAGCTTCCAACCGCTCTGAAGATAGGAAACACTGTCACCACCGACAAATCCACTATAATTGAGAATTTCAATAAGCATTTTTCCACGGCTGGCCATGCTTTCCATCTGGCTGCCCCTACCCCGGACAACAGCACTGCCCTCCCCTCTGCTACTCGCCCAAGCTTCCCCCATTTCTCTTTCTCCCAAATACAGTCAGCTGATGTCCTAAATGAGCTGCAAAATCTGGACCCTTACAAATCAGCCGGGCTAGATAATCTGGACCCTTTCTTTCTAAAACTATCTGCTGAAATTGTTGCCACCCCTATTACTAGCCTCTTCAACCTCTCTTTCGTGTCGTCCGAGATCCCCAAAGATTGGAAAGCAGCTGCGGTTATCCCCCTCTTCAAAGGGGGGGACACCCTTGACCCCAACTGCTACAGACCTATATCTATCCTACCCTGCCTTTCTAAGGTCTTCGAAAGCCAAGTCAACAAACAGATTACCGACCATTTCGAATCCCACCACACCTTCTCCGCTATGCAATCTGGTTTCAGAGCTGGTCATGGGTGCACCTCAGCCACGCTCAAGGTCATAAACGACATCGTAACCGCCATCGATAGGAAACAATACTGTGCAGCCGTATTCATTGACCTGGCCAAGGCTTTTGACTCTGTCAATCACCACATCCTCATTGGCAGACTCGACAGCCTTGGTTTCTCTAATGATTGCCTCGCCTGGTTCACCAACTACTTCTCTGATCGAGTTCAGTGTGTCAAATCGGAGGGTCTGTTGTCCGGGCCTCTGGCAGTCTCTATGGGGGTGCCACAGGGTTCAATTCTTGGACCGACTCTCTTCTCTGTATACATCAATGATGTCGCTCTTGCTGCTGGTGATTCTCTGATCCACCTCTACGCAGACGACACTATTCTGTATACTTCTGGCCCTTCTTTTGACACTGTGTTAACAACTCTCCAGGCGAGCTTCAATGCCATACAACTCTCCTTCCGTGGCCTCCAACTGCTCTTAAATACAAGTAAAACCAAATGCATGCTCTTCAACCGATCGCTGCCTGCCCCTGCCCGCCTGTCCAACATCACTACTTTGGACGGTTCTGACTTAGAATATGTGGACAACTACAAATACCTAGGTGTCTGGTTAGACTGTAAACTCTCCTTCCAGACTCACATCAAACATCTCCAATCCAAAGTCAAATCTAGAATTGGCTTCCTATTCCGCAACAAAGCATCCTTTACTCATGCTGCCAAACATACCCTTGTAAAACTGACCATCCTACCAATCCTCGACTTCGGTGATGTCATTTACAAAATAGCCTCCAAAACCCTACTCAATAAATTGGATGCAGTCTATCACAGTGCCATCCGTTTTGTCACCAAAGCCCCATATACTACCCACCACTGCGACCTGTACACTCTCGTTGGCTGGCCCTCGCTTCATACTCGTCGCCAAACCCACTGGTTCCAGGTCATCTACAAGACCCTGCTAGGTAAAGTCCCCCCTTATCTCTGCTCGCTGGTCACCATAGCAGCACCTATCTGTAGCACGCGCTCCAGCAGGTATATCTCTCTAGTCACCCCCAAAACCAATTCTTCCTTTGGACGCCTCTCCTTCCAGTTCTCTGCTGCCAATGACTGGAACGAACTACAAAAATCTCTGAAATTGGAAACACCTATCTCCCTCACTAGCTTTAAGCACCAGCTGTCAGAGCAGCTCATAGATTACTGCACCTGTACATAACCCATCTACAATTTAGCCCAAACAACTACCTCTTTACCTACTGTATTTATTTTATTAATTTATTTTGCTCCTTTGCACCCCATTATTTTCTGTCTCTACTTTGCACTTTCTTCCGCTGCAAACCAACCATTCCAGGGTTTTTTTTTGTTTTATTTTACTTGCTGTGTTGTATTCACTTCACCTCCATGGCCTTTTATATTTTTATTTATTTATTTTATTTATTTATACATATATTTGTTTGCCTTCACCTCCCTTATCTCACCTCACTTGCTCACATTGTATATAGACTTATTTTTTTTCACTGTATTATTGACTATATGTTTGTTTTACTCCATGTGTAACTATGTGTTGTTGTATGTGTCGAACTGCTTTGCTTTATCTTGGCCAGGTCGCAATTGTAAATGAGAACGTGTTCTCAATTTGCCTACCTGGTTAAATAAAGGTTAAATAAAAAAATAAATAAATAAATAAATATCTGGGGTAGGGTATAAAACAATTTCCAGAGTGTTTAAAGTTTCCAAGAGCACAGTGCTCTATCATTGGGAAATTGAAAAAATATGGAACTACCCAGACTCTGTGTAGAGCTGGCCGTCTGACCAAACTGAGCAACCGGGCAAGAAGGACGTTGGTCAGGGAGGTGACCAGGAACCCAATGACCACTCTGACATAACTACAGAGTTACTTGGCTGTGATGGGAGAACCTGCCAGAAGGACAACAGTCTATACAGCACTTCACCAATCTGGGATTTATGGAAAAGTGGCCAGACGGAAGACACTCCTGAGAAAAATACCCTTGACAGCACGCCTGAAGTTTGCAAAAAGGCACGTGCAAGACTCTGAGATCAGAAGGATTCTGCGGTCAGATGAGACCAAAATTGAACACTTTGGCCTGAATGCAAAGCGCTATGTCTGGAGAAAACCAGGCACCGATCATCACCCATCTAATACCATCCCTACCGTGAAGCATGGTGGTGACAGAATCATGCTATGGGGATGCTTTTCAGTGGCAGGGACTGGGAGACTGTTAAGGATAGAGGGAACAATGAATGGAGTCAAATACATGCAAATCCTTGGTAACCTGCTTCAGAGTGCAAACAACCTTGAATTGGGGCGAATATTTACATTCCAACAGGACAATGACCCCAATTATAGAGCCAAAGCACCACCAGAATTGCTTCAGAAAAATAATGTGAAAGTCTTTGTGGCCCAGCCAAAGCCCAGACTTGAATCCTATTGAAAAAATGTGTAAAGACTTGAAGATTGCTGTTCATCGATGCTCCTGATCTGACTTAACAGAGCTTGAGAAAATCTACATTGGGAGAAAATCCCCAAATCCAGATGTGCAAAGCTGATACAGACATACCCAAGACAGCTCAGCTGTATTCGCCACCAAAAGGTGCTTCTACAAAGTATTGACTCAGGTGTGTGAAGACTCATGTAAATGAGATTTCATTTTAAAATAAAATTGCATCCATTTCTCAAAACAAGTTTTCACTTTGTCATCATGGGTTATTGTGTGTAGATGGGTTAGAAAACCAATCTATTTAATCCATTTTGAATTCAGGCTGTAAAACAACAAAGTGGAATAAGTCAAGGGGTATGAAATCTTTCTGAAGGCACTGTAGGTTGACCAATCTGCTTGGTGGATACCACAGATACATTTACGAAGAAACTACAGCATGAATGACCCAAAGGGTTTAAGTAATACAGTTTATGGTCATTTGCAAGGGTATCTCTCAAATAATTTTGAATAATTACAGATGCAGTATGCAGAAATTGCTCTGCCATTTCCTGGTTGCTAAAAATCTAATAGTTTAACTAATTTTAGTTTGTGACAAAACAAGCAAGTATAGTGTAGAGAATCATTGTACCATCTAAACCACTATAAAATATATTTTCCATAACACACATTTTTGTATTTTCCAGCTGTTTGAAGCTGGTGTAAAAGACGTAAAACCGAAACATGAGTATGGGAAGCATAGAAATAGTGCATATGGAACATATCTACTGCTTCTTAGACTTGCTTTCAATGAGAACAGATCGAGATCTCACATTTCTATGTGAATTTGGAAAGTCGCCCAAAAAGTTGCAGCTTTAGTTATTTGCATTATTGTTTTATGGAAAACCGTCATCAAATTATTGCAGATGATGCCATATTTGTGCTAACCAGGAAAACATTGTATGGGACCAGCATTGAGAGTCCCAAACATGCTGGGCTGTTTGTTTGTTACCAGGACAAAGTCAACTGCTTTGTAGGAGGAGCACCAGACACACCAACTGAGGTATATGAAATTTGGATGTTTTTTTAAAACAAGAACGAATCATGACGTCAGTGATCTTCAGGTCGGAGCTCTAGAAAGAGGCCAGAGTCCCACACTTGGAATTCCGAGTTGGATGACCCCTCAATTTATTTTCCCTGTCCGAGCATGTTCTTTCCCGAGTTCCCAGTTGTCTTGAACGCACTGAAGTCTGAGATTTCCCAGTTCAGAGTTTCCAGTTGTTTTGAACGTGGCAGAAGTCATGCTGGATTGACAGCATTACCAACATATTTAACCATTTCTGGCCCATCGTATTGCATGTGAACGTTTATCCTTTTAAACTTGGAAAACAGATCCTTTCAGACAGATGTGTTGAATTCTTAAACCCAGACATGGACCGCACACCCTCTCCACCGAATAGCAGGCAGGGGGAAGCAAAATAGTGACGTCTTTGCGACGCTTGCAGTTTACCATTGATTCCTTACGAACTACTAATTGTTGAATTTGCGATTTCCGACTTGTGTTATGTTTATGTCCAATGAGCACCGATACGTTTTATCCATAATTTATCTTCATATTACAAGGATTGAAAGGGATTTGCCGATATGATTCGTGATGATGACTGCTTGTCTAGCTAAAATTGTGTACGTATGATGTTGACATGATTAGTCCAATCAAAGCTACAGTAGATATAAAGTGTTTTGATGTAATTTTATCTGTGGCCAATGACCTTCAGCGTTCTTGGTTGTCTGTTGCTGGGTTGTTAAAATTGAAATGGCAGGTTAGTCATAACTTTAGTCATTTGATTTGGGTTCTAATATTTAGCTTTGTTGCTCTTCCCGAACCCAAAACAAAGGCTATTTTAAGAGCCAATTCCCACCCCGGAATCATACTCTATTTACAGGACTGTGTATATGTATTATTTTGATGACTTCTTTGTATATTGTTTTAAATGTCTGCCTCTCACTAGCTCTAGTTGGGGCTCTATTGAAATGCACCAAAAACCTTTGTGATTACATTCACTAGCATATGAGTGTCGGTGCAACAATCTTGAACACAGTATTCTTTCAAAAAACCAAAAGCTGTTTTCAGAGACGAATCATTAAAAATTAAGGGCTAATTTCCATTGTCTGTGTGTGTCTGTTACATATTAGATATTACCCAGCTACAATGTCTTTATTATAATGATGTTTAAAATAATATTACCAGTTTTAAATGTTTAGAAATTATACTTGATGACTATTTCAATAACGATTATCAATAATCCTGAAGATTAATTCAGTCGCCTCTGGTCAAGAAAAACACATTTTCCTATCCAGGTACTACAAATCTCAATTATACCACAAGGTGGCAGCACGACTACAAATGAAATTCTGACGTTTCTTCAAGATTTCAGACACTTGGTACTGACAAGTGTGCTAATCTAATTTACACAGTTCACTAGATATATAAATAACATTGAAATGGCATGCCATTGCCTTAAAATCAAATGTAAACGGCTTAAAAAAATTAAAAAGCAATGTTGCTGCATGCAAAATTCGAACTTGTGAAGTATCACGAGTCGAGAGCAAATCCACTAGGCACTAAAATGCATGCAACACATTATTGACAGTTTCAAGAGGGCACATTAGCAGGAAGATCCCCGCCTGGGAATATTAGCCAATCAGATGCATACATTGGAGTTGCTCGAGACCATTGCCCGAGTCGTGACCGACTGAATGCGATTAGCCAAGGAAATGCACGCAAAATATATTTACATTGTTTATAAACATTGGCATAAAAGAAACTTGTATGTTGGGTTCTTATGGGGTACATGTAATATTCTTCAAGAATCAAAAGGGATCAATGGTATTATCATTACTTTATAAGTCCAAAAATGGATGTAGCAACTATGAATTCTAGCTTTAACATACAGTGCATTCAGAAAGTATTCAGACCCCTTCCTCCACATTTTACTTTATAGCTTACTCTAAAATGTATTAAATAAAATAAATGTAAATCTACACACAATACTCCATAATGACAGTGAAAATAGGTTTAGACATTTTTGCAAATGTATTACAAATAAACAGAAATACCTTATTTACAGAAGTATACAGACCCTTTAGTAGAAGACTTGAAATTGAGCTCAGGTGCATCCTGCTTCCATTGATCATCCTTGAGATGTGTTTACAACTTGATTGGAGTCCACCTGTGGTAAATTCAATTGATTTGACATGATTTGGAAAGGCACCTACTCGTCTATATAAGGTCCCACAGAGCAAAAACATAGCCATGAGGTCAAAGGAAATTGTCCGTAGAAGTGGAAGGGTACATTTCTGCCACATTGAAGGTCCAAGCACACAATGGCTTCCATCATTCTTAAATGGAAGACGTTAGGAACCACCAAAACTCTTCCTAGAGCTGGCTGCCCAGCCAAAACAGAGTAACCGGGGGAGAAGGACCTTGGTCAGGGAGGTGACCAAGAACCCGATGGTCATTCTGACAGTGCTCTAGAGTTCCTCTGTAGAGATGGGGGAACCTTCCAGAAGGACAACCATCTCTGCAGCACTCCACCAAATCAGGCCTTTATGGTAGAGTGGCCAGACAGAAGCCACTCCTGAGTAAAAAGGCACATGACAGCCCCCTTGGAGTTTGCCAAAAGGCAAGAAACCAAGATTGAAGTCTTTGTCCTGAATGCCAAGCTTCACGTCTGGAGGAAACCTGGCACCATCCCTACAGTGAAGCATGGTGGTGGCAGCGTCATGCTGTGGGGATGTTTTTCAGCGGCAGGGACTGGGAGACTAGTCAGGAGAGGGAAAGATGAACAGAGCAAAGTACAGTGAGAGCCTTGATGAAAGGTCCAGAGCGCTCAGGACCTCACACTGGGGCGAAGGTTCACCTTCCAACAGGACAACGACGCTAAACACGCAGCCAAGAAGTGGCTTTGGGACAAGTCTCTCAATATCCTTGAGTTGCCCAGCCAGAGTCCGGACTTGAACCCGATCAAACATCTCTGGAAAGACCTGAAAATAGCTGTACAGCAACACTCCCCAACTAACCTGACAGCGCTCGAGAAGATCTGCAGAGAATGGGAGAAACTCCCCAAATACAGGTGTGCCAAGCTTGTAGCGTCATACCCAGGACTTGAGGCTGTTATCGCTGCCAAAGGTGCTTCAACAAAGTTTTAGAGTAAGGCTGTAATGTAACAAAATCTGGAAAATGTCAAGAGGTCTGGATACTTTCGGAATGCACTGTATAAAAAAACACAGACACAGGAAATGAGTCGTTTTTAATAAATATGGTGGCTCCCAAAAGAGCCTTTGCTTCTGCTGAGCTGTTTCCTTACTGCAATACCTGCTGCCAGGAGTGGACCTGTGAATATTCCAAGACCGTAAAGACATTGGAGACAGCTGTGAAATAAAGTAGAGTATATTTTTCTTATTAATTCAAGAGATCAGTCTCAAACCTGCCCATGCCAATTGCTGGACTTTCACATAGAGGTTACTAAGTCGCACAGTTCAAACCACATTTTAAATAATCATTTATTTTAATTTTTTTATAAATGTGGCTTGTTTATTAGAAGTGTTCTGCCTTGCAATAAAAAAATCAGATAAAATTGAAAAAAAACAGCAAATACTTAGGTTAAGTATTTAGTCCTATAATGGTATTTACTGACATAATATAAAGAAAAAAATAATTTCTAAAAGTGTTATAGGCTACCCAATTTTAAGTTTACTGACTGTTCAGGGTTACAATAGGTATTAGCGTTTTTTCCCAGCAAATTTTTTTTATGGGTTTATAACTCCTGCTCCTCACCGTGGCCATCTGCAGATACTAGATACTTATTTCGCTGGGTTGATAATCTGAGGTACCAACTACATCAGATCAACAAATAAATGAGCTAGACCCATCCATTTGGTTTGTAACTCAGTGAACCCGCGCAGCATACGCTCAATTCGATGCCTACGAACGAACAGATTGACACATATCAAATTACCCAGGAGCCATTTAGAAAACAAACATTGTCCAAATTTCTCCTGCCAGTTTAAATTGTATTGTGAAGCAGAACATTCCAAAGGCGAGTTGGTGCCACGCTGCTCAATAGAACTAATAGCAGCTGGAAGGGTGAAATGTGCCCTAAAATAAGGCCTGTTTATTGTGATTACTTCAAAACTACAGCAAGCAGCTGGGCCATACGGTAATATTATGAAACTGGACTCCATGTCGGATGCAATGAATATATTTATCAGAAAAAAGCAGTGTCAAAAACGTTGTGCTGAGCCTGAAAAGAATCGAGCTAGCTTGCTTAGTAGCTAGCTAACTTAAAAATAGCTTTACATAAGCAATTTCGGTAGATAGCATCAGACTACAACGTTAGCTACACTTGTAGCAAACTCTTAAAACTTCTTCAGGATTGGTGGGTCCCCTGCGGAACGGTTGAGCTAATGTAGGCTAATAAGATTAGCATGAGGTTGTAAGTAATAAGAACATTTCCCAGGACGTAGACATATCTGATATTGGCAGAAAGCTTAAATTCTTGTTAATCTAACTGCACTGTCCAATTTGCAGTAGCTATTACAGGGAAAGAATACCATGCTATTGTTTGAGGAGAGTGGACAGTTTTGAACATGAAAAGTTATTAATAAACAAATTAGGCACATTTGGACAGTCTTGACACAAAAGTTTGAACAGAAATGCAATGGTTCATTGGATCAGTCGGACACATTGCACATACACTGATGCCATCTAGTGGCCGAAATCTAAATTGCACCTGGGCTGGAATAATACATTATGACCCGTCTCTTGCATTTCAAAGATGGTACAAAAAAAAACATGTTTTTTTCTTTTGTATTATCTTTTACCAGATCTAATGTGTTATATTCTGCAACATTCCTTTCACATTTCCACAAACTTCAAAGTGTTTCCTTTCAAATTCTACCAAGAATATGCATATCCTTGCTTCAGGGCCTGAGCTACAGGCAGTTCGATTTGGGTATGTCATTTTAGGTGAAAATTTTAAAAAAGGGGCCGATCCTTAAGAGGTTTTTATTAACATTGACTTGGACGATCGCATCCAAAAACGTATTACAAAGAATAAGAAGAAAAAAATAAAAAAAACTTTCGACCTAGCCAGAAAAGACTGACATTTTAATTTACCCACCCCATGACAGATGGGCTTCTTTGTTGGACATGGGCAAGCAGATAGCACATGTCATGTTTCGCTTAACTGGTTGTACCAGGAAAGACGCCGTATGTCATACCTGGTTTAAATGCCCCATGAGCAAAAATGCTGTGTCTACAGTTTCTTTTTCCAGCTTCTACGTCACCAACAGCTCTGGGTAACTTCCCTTCTGTAATCTAATCTATTTCATATACATTAATTGACTTCAACAACAAATTGTTCTTTGCGTTTTTATTTGTGTTTCAAATACAGGAGTTATTTAAGGTAGACTCAGCGATATGACGTGGATGCAGAAAGTAAACAGCATAGTGGGTCAATTTCCGCAACAACTAAAAGGGTTGAAGCGCGAGGCTCAACTTCTCCACTGTTTTGGTCCCGTGGCTACCAGGCTGCAACAGTGTGAAGCGAACCCGTTCACATGCTCAGATACTGTGTATGACTGTGAGAGAGAAGTCTTGCATCTCGCTCATCTCAATATCTGCGATGCTGCTCGTGGCAAAACATTTCGCTGAGTATCTAATGTATAAACAAAGATTTGTCAAGAACTGTACAATATTTACAGACTGTCTTTCCAAGGAAAAATGTCCCCCCCCCCCCAAAAAAAAATGTTATAGTAATATGCAAAACATCAGACATAAAAATTAAATGACCATTTTCTCTTTAAATATGACTCATTTATAACCATTCCTGTAGGGGAACTTGATAATGTTTCTTTCTCTTTGCAGCTGCATGATTCTGATGAACTTAAGCACTACAATGTCGGTTTCAAATATACCCATTCTCTACAAAGTTGATGTCAGGTTTCCGTCTCATCCACCCATCTTTTGTGCCAAAGAAAAAAAATAAGACAGCTCGGATATGTGGGTGTACGTACAATTGAACGTTTAACATGTGAAAAATGTTAATGCTAAGGCGGCATCCCAGCACTCGTGAGAGTTTGTTAAAATCCTCCTCATAGAAATAATTTAAATGGGTTTATATATTATCACATAGCTCACTGGTGCCACTGCCTACTGTCGCATAGAACGAGTGAGAGAATTAACACCGTTATGTTGCATCCTTTCCACAGACAAGCCATATATTCACACCGCTCACTGCACTCCTCTAATGCAATGTTTAAAAACAAATAATTTATGTAAAAACAGACAGTAATAGATTCTCTGAAACGTTTTTTGTCTGACGCACAGTTTTACGATGTCTGTGAGACAATCCACGTGACTAGGTGCAATAGCTCCTCCTTCTGCCTTCGGTGTATTTTCTCACCTTGGTCTTTGCCTCCTGATTGGTCAGTGTCATCTCTTGACCAATCAGGAACAACACCAGCTCCGGTGGGGTCATCATCCATTCTCAAGGTCAAGTCAATTAATTGCTATATTTTTGTCATTGAACTAAGGAGAGGTCACTCTCCAAGGTCACACCTACCGACCCTCTTGTTCCGAGTGGCCTTTCAAGTTGTCCGTCGGACCCACACGACTCCAGGTGGGATGGGACCTCTTACCTCGTTCGCCCACCTCACTGTTCCTGGGGCCTAGTTTCTGTGCCTTTTGTTCTTTCGCTTTCTCTTTTCTTTCTGTCTTCCATCCCCTCTGTCTGTCGCTCAGGCCTTGGCGCTGAGTGTGAGCAGCTCGATGAAGGAGTTGAAGAGGGTGTCCAGCCAGCCCTGGTTGGCCATACACTGCTGCACCACCTCCTCCTGCCCAGGATCCTCAGCTGCCTGCTCTATAGTGTTGGTCTGCCAGGGAAACACAAATATAAGCACAATATACAGTTTATTTAGACTATGGTAATATGTCTATTTGAAAAATAGAAGTACATGTCTCAAGTCTATGGTGTGTCTAACCAAGGAATAAACATTATCTATGCTGGGTAAACACAATATTAATATAAAGTTTATGCGGTAACGCGTTACAGCTTGTGACTAGTTCATGTTGAAGAACATGGATAAGTAGCCTAGGCCTGGCTGATCTGTTGTCTTCTGTGGAACTCACAACATAGTTGGACAGGTTGATATGCTAAGTGTTTCAGAAATGGGAAGAACACTCATTTAGAATGCCTGAAGCTTTAACAGTACTTGAGTGTGTGTGTGACTATGTGCAAGTCTTAAACTTCAAGAACATTGATAAGAGGGAGTAAGCCTACGTAAACATTGAGAGCATTTTGTTTCTGATACAGATAATTGTGTGTTTCTGGCCCTTACAATCAAAGTATAGTATGCCTGTAACTCAATGCCCTGCTTTTTAGAGCCAAATTTGAGCAATTAAAAAAATTGCAATTAAATCGTGATTAACTACTGAAAAATCATGCAATTATTTATTTTAATTGTTTGACAGCGTTAATATATAAACACAATACTTAGAATTCCTATCAACCATTGTTGATAAGCAAAGATTAATTTAATTTACTCTATTTCAACCACAATATATTTGGTGTGTTTAAGCAAGGAATAAAAGACATTTGGGTAATATTTCTGCTGGGTAAATTGAAACAATATTTAAATAAACCATAGTAGGGGAGACACAAATAACTGTTCTTGATCCAATATTTCAATATCAACAAGAGAAATACACTGCTCAAAAAAATAAAGGGAACACTAAAATAACACATCCTAGATCTGAATGAATGAAATATTCTTATTAAATACTTTTTTCTTTACATAGTTGAATGTGCTGACAACAAAATCACACAAAAATGATCAATGGAAATCAAATGTATCAACCCATGGAGGTCTGGATTTGGAGTCACACTCAAAATTAAAGTGGAAACACAGGCTGATCCAACTTTGATGTAATGTCCTTAAAACAAGTCAAAATGAGGTTCAGTAGTGTGTGTGGCCTCCACGTGCCTGTATGACCTCCCTACAATGCCTGGGCATGCTCCTGATGAGGTGGCGGATGGTCTCCTGAGGGATCTCCTCCCAGACCTGGACTAAAGCATCCGCCAACTCCTGGACAGTCTGTGGTGCAACGTGGCGTTGGTGGATGGAGCGAGACATGATGTCCCAGATGTGCTCAATTGAATTCAGGTCTGGGGAACGGGCGGGCCAGTCCATAGCATCAATGCCTTCCTTTTGCAGGAACTGCTGACACACTCCAGCCACATGAGGTCTAGCATTGTCTTGCATTAGGAGGAACCCAGGGCCAACCGCACCAGCATATGGTCTCAAAAGGGGTCTGAGGATCTCATCTCGGTACCTAATGGCAGTCAGGCTACCTCTGGCGAGCACATGGAGGGCTGTGCGGCCCCCCAAAGAAATGCCACCCCACACCATGACTGACCCACCGCCAAACCGGTCATGCTGGAGGATGTTGCAGCCAGCATAACGTTCTCCACGGCGTCTCCAGACTCTGTCACGTCTGTCACATGTGCTCAGCGTGAACCTGCTTTCATCTGTGAAGAGCACAGGGCGCCAGTGGCGAATTTGCCAATCTTGGTGTTCTCTGGCAAATGCCAAACGTCCTGCACGGTGTTGGGCTGTAAGCACAACCCCCACCAGTGGACGTCGGGCCCTCATACCACCCTCATGGAGTCTGTTTCTGACCGTTTGAGCAGACACATGCACATTTGTGGCCTGCTGGAGGTCATTTTGCAGGGCTCTGGCAGTGCACCTCCTTGCACAAAGGCGGAGGTAGCGGTCCTGCTGCTGGGTTGTTGCCCTCCTACGGCCTCCTCCACGTCACCTGATGTACTGGCCTGTCTCCTGGTAGCGCCTCCATGCTCTGGACACTACGCTGACAGACACAGCAAACCTTCTTGCCACAGCTCGCATTGATGTGCCATCCTGGATGAGCTGCACTACCTGAGCCACTTATGTGGGTTGTAGACTCCGTCTCATTCTACCACTAGAGTGAAAGCACCGCCAGCATTCAAAAGTGACCAAAACATCAGCCAGGAAGCATAGGAACTGAGAAGTGGTCTGTGGTCACCACCTGCAGAACCACTCCTTTATTGGGGGTGTCTTGCTAATTGCCTATAATGTCCACCTGTTGTCTATTCCATTTGCACAACAGCATGTGAAATTTATTGTCAATCAGTGCTGCTTCCTAAGTGGACAGTTTGATTTCACAGAAGTGTGATTGACTTGGAGTTACATTGTGTTGTTTAAGTGTTCCCTTTATTTTTTTGAGCAGTGTATATATCAAATAGGTGTATCTATTACAATAATATAAAATACAGGGCGGACGTCCTTACCTCTTTCTTGCAGTGCAAGAAAGTATGATATTTATAATGATGCAGGGAGTGATAGAGGCTGTAGATCCGACATGATTCTGTTGACAGTTTAAGGTCCTGGGGGAAGACAGATTAAAAACAATATATGGAGAGAATAAAATTCACCTATATAATCAAAGGTTCAACAGTGCGACATGAGAATGCACATGACACACACCTGCAAATACCTACAAACAAACTACCAACTTATGGGAGAGATGGGCAACGCAACCTAGCAGCTGTTGAACTGATTGTTGGTAATGCCTTGAACGCAAAACACCCACTCACTGCAAATACCCACAAACACACCCGCCCCCTCAAAAACACCCACCCAAAATACTTTATTTGAATCCACAAATTACATTACAGTCGAAGAATTGAATTGAAACAACAAAATATTGAAGACGTCTAGGGTTGAGAATACTTTCTGAAGTCAATGTATATGGACAGTCAGGGATACAGCAAGCACCTTCTCCATACAGCTATGCTGCCCATGACAGCTGACACGGAGCAGTAACTAGCTAGCTGCTTTGCCTGTCTTACGCAGGCCTGCAATCTGAAGGCCATGTACCGTCACAAGCCTATGTACACGGCCGAGGCTCCCAAACATCAGTACCACAACTTTGCACTGGTGTACAAATTACCTCGACTAACCTGTACCCCTGCACATTGACTCGTTAGTGGTACCACCTATATATAGCCTCGTTCTTGTTATTGTGTTACTTCAGTTTCTTTGGTAAATATTTTCTTAACTCGTTCTTGAACTGCATTGTTGGTGAAGGGCTTGTAAGTAAGCATTTCACGGCGCATGTGACAAAGTTTGATTTGAACGTTTAAACAAAATTGGGATCCTTAACGCTAAGAAGAATCAATAACCCAATTATTATTTATTTTAAATTTACATAGAAAGTAAACAGCATAGTGGGTCAATTTCCGCAATTACCAAAAGAGGCTCAACTTCTCCGCTGTTTTGCTCCCGTGACTACCACGCTGTGAAAAGCGTGAAGCGAACCTGCACACATACTGTGTGTGACTGAAATGTTGTATCTCGCGCATCTCAATATCCTAGCCTATTCATTGACGATAGGCCCCGCTTCACAGAAGTTGAGAGACATTGTGAGATAGAAACTGTGAGATACAGCTATTGATTGCCAATAGACAGGCCTAGTCCACGTTTTCTGAATGTCTGCCTGGTGGCCGACCTGACTCTATCATGACCCTCCCCTCTCTCCGTCCCTCGCTAGCTCGCTATGAAAGATGCGAGTGTTTATGTTCTTGACAGTACAGCATCTAAATTTGTCTCCTCTGTTAAACAAACGCTGAATCTTGACACTTGGGAGTTGACGTCGGAAGGCGACGTGCAAGGAGTCGAGGAATCAATTATTTTGGAGACGATTCCATCACTACGTCATCGTCGGCAAGAGTTGGAAAAATGGCTGAGAAAGGCAAGCGACAGCAGCAAAGTCCTGTGTGGCAATACTTTTAGGAATTTCTATCGTTTTAACGGAAAACCGATAAAGCAGTTTATACATTAAATAAATGTTTTCCATTTGTCACATCCCTACTGGTAATCAAGGCATGATGGGGTGGTAATTCAGCAACTTGGCAGCAAAGGTCTGCTCCATATAGGAATCAAAAGAGCAACCCACCTCCAAAATGAGCAACTCCCCTCTGGCCTCCCCCCACAACAACAACATCTGGCATATTTGGTATGGAAAACCACCCACATCAAAACTACCTACAAACACACACCTGTGGTTTGGGTAGGCTCTTCTTGACTCTGTTAAGGGTCTTGCGGTTGTAGCCCTCCCCACTGAGCCGCATCGACACAGCTCCTGAGTCCAGGGGGTCCGCCGCCATATGAGGATACATGTGCAGGGTCTCCTAAACGGGTGGAGAGAAAATGGAAGGAAACCACACACACACAACCAGTCAAAAGTTTGTACTATTTTCTACACTAGAATAATAGTGAAGACATCAAAACAACACATAGAATCATGTAGTAACCAAAAAAGGTGTTAAACAAATCTAAATATATTTTACATTTTAGATTCTTCAATTAGCCACCCTTTGCCTTGACAGCTTTGCACACTCTTGGCATTCTCTCAACCACATTCCTGAGGAATGCTTTTCCAACAGTCTTAAAGGAGTTCCCACATATGCTGAGCACTTGCTGGCTGCTTTTCCTTCACTCTGCGGTCCAACTTATCCCAAACCATCTCAAATTGAGTTGAGGTTGGATGATTGACGGAGTGCTGCATCAGATGACCTGGTCTTCACACTCTCCTTGGTCAAATAGCCCTTACACAGCCTGGAGGTGTGTTTTGGATCATTTTCCTGTTGAAAAACAAATGATAGTGGGACTAAGGGCAAACCAGATGGGATGGCATACCGCTGCAGAATGCTGTGGTAGCCATGCTGGTTAAGTGTACCATGAACTCTAAATAATTCAAACAGTGTCACCAGCAAAGCACGCCCACACCATCACACCACCTTCATGCTTCACGGTGGGAACAATTGATGCGGAGATCTGTTCACCTACTTTGTCTCTCACAAAGACACGGCGGTTGGAACCAAAAATCTCAAATTTGGACTCATCAGACCAAAAGGACAGATATCCACGGGTCTAATGTCCATTGCTCGTGTTTCTTGGCCCAAGCAAGTCTCTTCTTCTTATTGGTGTCCTTTAGTAGTGATTTCTTTGTAGGAATTCAACCATGAATGCCAGATTTACACAGACTCCTCTGAACAGATGATTTTGAGATGTGTTTGTTACTTGAACTCTGAAGCATTTACTTGAGCTGCAATTTGGTAACTCCAATGAACTTATCCTCTGCAGCAGAGGTAGCTGGGTCTTCCTTTCCTGTGGCGGTCCTCATGAGAGACAGTTTCATGATAGTGCTTGATGGTTTTTGCGACTGCACTTGAATAAACTTTCAAAGTTCTTGAAATGTTCCATATTGACTGACCTATAATCTGCTGGTCCATCATTAAAGCAGTCAATCACGTAATGTGTTGGTCCATCATTAAAGTAATGAAGGAAATAAATTCCACAAATTAACTTAAGGCGCACCTGTTAATTTAAATACATTCCAGGTGACTACCTCATTAAGCTGGTTGAGAGAATGCCAAGAGTGTGCAAAGCTGTCATCAAGGCAAAGGGTGGCTAAATATATACACACACACAGTTGAAGTCAGAAATTTACATACACTTAGGTTGGAGTCATTAAAACTAATTTTTCAACCACTACACACATTTCTTGTTAACAAATTAAAGTTTTGGCAAGACAGTTCGGACATTTACTTTGTGCATGACAAGTAATTTTTCAAAAAATTGTTTACAGATTATTTCACTTATAATTCACTGTATCACAATTCCAGTGGGTCAGAAGTTTACATACACGAAGTTGACTGTGCCTTTAAATAGCTTGAAAAATTCCAGAAAATGATGTCATGGCTTTAGAAGCTTCTGATAGGCTAATTGACATCATTTGAGTCAATTGGAGGTGTACATGTGGATGTATTTCAAGGCCTACCTTCAAACTCAGTGCTTGACATCATGGGAAAATCAAAAGAAATCAGCCAATACCTCAGAAAAAATATTGTAGACCTCTACAAGTCTGGTTCATCCTTGGGAGCAATTTCCAAACGCCTGAAGGTACCACGCTCATCTGTACAAACAATAGTACGCGAGTATAAACACCATGGGACCACGCAGCCATCATACCACTCAGGAAGGACACACCTTCTGTCTCCTAGAGTTGAATGTACTTTGGTGTTAAAAGTGCAAATCAATCCCAGGACAACAGCAAAGGACCTTGTGAAGATGCTGGAGGAAACAGGTACAAAAGTATCTATATCCACAGTAAAACGAGTCCTATATCGACATAACCTGAAAGGCCGCTCAGCAAGGAAGAAGCCACTGCTCCAAAACCGCCATAAAAAAGCCAGACTACGGAATGCAAATGCACATGGGTACAAGGATAAATGTCCTCTGGTCTGAAGAAACAAAAATAGAACTGTTTGGCCATAATGACCATCATTATGTTTGGAGGAAAAAGGAGGAAGCTTGCAAGCTGAAGAACACCATCCCAACCATGAAGAACGCGGGTGGCAGCATCATGTTGTGTGGGTGCTTTGCTGCAGGAGGGACTGGTGCACTTCACAAAATAGATGGCATCATGAAGCAGGAAAATTATGTGTATATATTAAAGCAATATCTCAAGACATCAGTCAGGAAGTTGAAGCTTGATCGCAAATGGGTCTTCCAAGTGGACAATGACCCCAAGTATACTTCCAAAGTTGTGACAAAATGGCTTAAGGACAACAAAGTCAAGGTATTGGAGTGGCCATCACAAAGCCTCGACCTCAACCCATAGAAAATTTGTTGGCAGAACTGAAAAAGCATGTGCGAGCAAGGAGGCCTACAAACCTGACTCAGTTACACCAGCTCTGTCAGGAGAAACGGGACAAAATTCACCCAACTTACTGTGAGAAGCTTGTGGAAGGCTACCCGAAACGTTTGACCCAAGTTAAACAATTTAAAGGCAATGCTACCAAATACTAATTGACTGTATGTAAACCTCTGACCCACTGGGAATGTGATGAAAGAAAAAAACTCTATCTACTATTATTCTGACATTTCACATTCTTAAAATAAAGTGGTGATCCTAACTGACCTAAGACAGGGAATTTTTACTAGGATTAAATGTCTGGAATTGTGAAGAACTGAGTTTAAATGTATTTGGCTAAGGTGTATGTAAACTTCTGACTTCAACTGTATACATATATATTTTTTAAATCACTCAAACGTTTTAGAACACCTACTCATTCAAGGGTTTTATATTTTTACTATTTTCTACATTGTAGAATAATAGTGAAGACATTAAAACTATGAAATAACACACATGGCATCATATAATAACCCCCAAAAAGTGTTAAACAAATCTAAATATATTTTAGATTCTTCAAAGTGTGTGCGTGCGTGTATGCATGCCCACTACCGTTCAAAAGTTAGGGGTCATTTAGAAATGTCCATGCTGATAATGGGCCTGATAATGGCATATCAAGAAGCTGATTAAACAGCGTGGTCATTACACAGGTGCACCTTGTGCTGGGGACAATAAAAGGCCACTCTAAAACTTGCAGTTTTGTCACACAACACACAATTCCACATGTCTCAAGTTGAGGGAGAGTGCAATTGGGCATTCAGACTGCAGGATTGTCAACCAGAGCTGTTAACAGAAAATGGTTAATTTCTCTACCATAAGCCGCCTCTAATTTCGTTTTAGAGAATTTAGCAGTATATCCAACCACAGGACACATGCCTGGCGTCGTGTGGGCAAACGGTTTACTGATGTCATGGTGTTTGCCTACGGAGCTGTGAGGGGAACGGCACCTCCGTACCTTCAGGCTCTGATCAGGCCCTACACCCAAACAAGGGCACTGCGTTCATCCACCTCTGGCCTGCTCGCCTCCCTACCTCTGAGGAAGTACAGTTCCCGCTCAGCCCAGTCAAAACTGTTCGCTGCTCTGGCACCCCAATGGTGGAACAAACTCCCTCACGACGCCAGGTCAGCGGAGTCAATCACCACCTTTCGGAGACACCTGAAACCCCACCTCTTTAAGGAATACCTAGGATAGGATAAAGTAATCCTTCTAACCCCCCCCCCCCTTAAAAGAGTTAGATGCACTATTGTAAAGTGGTTGTTCCACTGGATATCATAAGGTGAATGCACCAATTTGTAAGTCGCTCTGGATAAGAGCGTCTGCTAAATGACTTAAATGTAAATGTAAATGTAATGTCAACGTTGTGAACAGAGTGCCCTATGGTGGTGGTGGGGTTATGGTATAGGCAGGCATAAGCTACGGACAATAACCACAATTGCATTATATCGATGGAAATCTGAATGCAGCGATACTGTGAGGAGATCCAAGGCCCATTGTGAGGCCCATTTCTTTAAAGGCATCTGTGACAAACAGACATGTACAGTGCCTTGCAAAAGTATTCATCCACCTTGGAGTTTTTCCTATTTTGTTGCGTTACAGCCTGTAATTTAAATTGATTTTTATTTGGATTTCATGTTATGGACATACACAAAATAGCCCAAATTGGTGAAGTGAAATAGATTTTCCTTTCTTGTTTCAGAAAATTTCCTGAAATAAAAAACAGAAAAGTGGTGCATGCATACAGTGGGGAGAACAAGTATTTGATACACTGCCGATTTTGCAGGTTTTCCTACTTACAAAGCATGTAGAGGTCTGTAATTTTTATCATAGGTACACTTCAACTATGAGAGACGGAATCTAAAACAAAAATCCAGAAAATCACATTGTATGATTTTTAAGTAATTAATTTGCATTTTATTGCATGACATAAGTATTTGATACATCAGAAAAGCAGAACTTAATATTTGGTACAGAAACCTTTGTTTGCAATTACAGAGATCATACGTTTCCTGTAGTTCTTGACTAGGTTTGCACACACTGCAGCAGGGATTTTGGCCCACTCCTCCCTACAGATCTTCTCCAGATCCTTCAGGTTTCGGGGCTGTCGCTGGGCAATACGGACTTTCAGCTCCCTCCAAAGATTTTCTATTGGGTTCAGGTCTGGAGACTGGCTAGGCCACTCCAGGACCTTGAGATGCTTCTTACGGAGCCACTCCTTAGTTGCCATGGCTGTGTGCTTCGTGTCGTTGTCATGCTGGAAGACCCAGCCACGACCCATCTTCAATGCTCTTACTGAGGGAAGGAGGTTGTTGGCCAAGATCTCGCGATACATGGCCCCATCCATCCTCCCCTCAATACGGTGCAGTCGTCCTGTCCCCTTTGCAGAAAAGCATCCCCAAAGAATGATGTTTCCACCTCCATGCTTCACGGTTGGGATGGTGTTCTTGGGGTTGTACTCATACTTCTTCTTCCTCCAAACACGGCGAGTGGAGTTAGACCAAAAAGCTCTATTTTTGTCTCATCAGACCACATGACCTTCTCCCATTCCTCCTCTGGATCATCCAGATGGTCATTGGCAAACTTCAGACAGGCCTGGACATGCACTGGCTTAAGCAGGGGGACCTTGCGTGCGCTGCAGGATTTTAATCCATGACGGCGTAGTGTGTTACTAATGGTTTTCTTTGAGACTGTGGTCCCAGCTCTCTTCAGGTCATTGACCAGGTCCTGCCGTGTAGTTCTGGGCTGATCCCTCACCTTCCTCATGATCATTGATGCCCCACGAGGTGAAATCTTGCATGGAGCCCCAGACCGAGGGTGATTGACCGTCATCTTGAACTTCTTCCATTTTCTAATAATTGCGCCAACAGTTGTTTCCTTCTCACCAAGCTGCTTGCCTATTGTCCTGTAGCCCATCCCAGCCTTGTGCAGGTCTACAATTTTATCCCTGATGTCCTTACACAGCTCTCTGGTGTTGGCCATTGTGGAGAGGTTGGAATCTGTTTGATTGTGTGTGGACAGGTGTCTTTTATACAGGTAACGAGTTCAAACAGGTGCAGTTAATACAGGTAATGAGTGGAGAACAGGAGGGCTTCTTAAAGAAAAACTAACAGGTCTGTGAGAGCCGGAATTCTTACTGGTTGGTAGGTTATCAAATACTTATGTCATGCAATAAAATGCAAATTAATTATTTAAAAATCATACAATGTGATTTTCTGGATTTTTGTTTTAGATTCAGTCTCTCACAGTTGAAGTGTACCTATGATAAAAATTACAGACCTCTACATGCTTTGTAAGTAGGAAAACCTGCAAAATCGGCAGTGTATCAAATACTTGTTCTCCCCACTGTATGTATTCACCCCCTTTGCTATGAAGCCCCTAAATAAGATCTGGTGCAACCAATAAGCTTCAGAAGTCACATAATCAGTTAAATAAAGTCCACCTGTGTGCAATCTAAGTCTCACATGATCTGTCACATGATCTCAGTATAAATACACACACAACTGTTCTGAAAGGCCCCAGAGTCTGCAACACCACTCAGCAAGGGGAACCACCAAGTATGCAGCACCATGAAAACCAAGGAGCTCTCCAAACAGGTCAGGGACAAAGTTGTGGAGAAGTACAGATCAGGGTTGGGTTATAAAAAAATATTCAAAAGTTTGAACATCTCACAGAGCACCATTAAATCCATGATAAAAAAATTGTAAGAATATGGCACCACAACAAACCTGCCAAGAGAGGGCCACCCACCAAAACTCACAGACCAGGCAAGGAGGGCATTAATCAGAGAGGCAACAAAGAGACCAAAGACAACCCTGTAGGAACTGCAAAGCTCCACAGTGGAGATTGGAGTATCTGTCCATAGGACCACTTTAAGCCGTACACTCCACAGAGCTGGGCTTTACGGAAGAGTGGCCAGAAAAAAGCCATTGCTTAAAGAAAAAAAATCAGAAAACACGTTTGGTGTTTGCCAAAAGGCATGTGGGAGACACCCTAAACATATAGAAGGTGTTGTTGGCCAAAAATGTAGCTTTTTGGCCAACAAGGAAAACGCTATGTCTGGCGAAAAACCCAACAAGTCTCATCAACCCGAGAACACCATCCCTGTGGGGAAGTTTTTGCATCGACAGGGACTGGGAAACTGGTCAGAATTGAAGGAATGAAGGATGGCGCTAAATACAGGAAATTCTTGAGGGAAACCTGTTTCAGTCTTCCAGAGATTTTAGACTGGTCAGAGGTTCACCTTCCAGCAAGACAATGACCCTAAGCCTACTGCTAAAGCAACACTTGAGTGGTTTAAGGGGAAACATTTAAATGTCTTGGTATGGCCTAGTCAAAGCCCAGACCTAAATCCAATTGAGAATATGTGATATGACTAAGATTGCTGTACACCAGTGTAACCCATCCAACTTGAAGGAGCTGGAGCAGTTTTTCCTTGAAGAATGGGCAAAAATCCCAGTGGATAGATGTGCCAAGCTTATAGAGACATACCCCAAGAGACTTGCAGCTGTAATTGCTACAAAAGGTGACTCTACAAAGTATTGACTTTGGGGGTGAACAGTTATGCACACTCAAGTTCAGTTTTTTTGTCTTATTTCTTGTTTGTTTCACAAAAAATATTTTGCATCTTCAAAATGGTAGGCATGTTGTGTAAATCAAATGATACAACCCCCCCAAAAAATCTATTTTAATTCCAGGTTGTAAAGGCAACAAAATAGGAAAAATGCAAAGGAGGTGAATACTTTCGCAAACCACTAAAAACCATAGATTAGGGCCGAATTTAAAATAAAAAAATTATTTAATTGACTGATTTTCTTATATGAACTGTAACTCAGTAAAATCTTTAAAATTGTGGCATGTTGCTTTTATATTTCTGTTCAGAATATATACATTTACAGTATATTCAGAGCAGGTTACCTGGTGCTGAGTACTCATGTTTACTCTCCTCATCAGTCTCCTCTTCTGTTCCACGATGATGCCATCAATCTTCCTCATTCCAGGGAGGTACAGCTCATCTGAGGGAACCAATGGAGATGGAGAGGAAAGCCTGATTAATTGGATATGTTTCAAACGACTGTCAATCATTCCAAACCTGGAGAGGCTAACCAGGGGCATATTCAGTTGATGAAATGTTTTGCTACATTGCGGAACGGTTTGTACTGAACCTAACGCTTTCCCACAATGCTGTGCACTGTTCAACATTCCTCAAGGTATGTTTGCTCCTGTTTGGTGTGTGTGGCGGGGTGTGGCCTGATCAATATGGGTGTAGAGTTCAGGTGGAAACTTTCCGTGGGAATATATGCAAATTAATATTAATACCATTTAAATGTAGATGTTTTTTGCATTGGATATATTTACCATATCATATGGAGACAGAAACATAAACCTTTTTCCTTATCATAAGTAGACAATTGCAAATTATTAAATCCTTCCAATAGAAAAAAAACAAAAAACAATTCAGCTACAAATTGAACTTTAATTAAATGAGTTGACTCGTCACATGGGATGACTTCACTGAACAACAACGAAGGGAATATTGAATGATCCCCAATGATCCATCGCATCTCCCAAAAATATGTTCAACATACGTCTGTAAAATGATAGTCTAGAAACTAAAGCTTTGGTTGTCTTCCTCTCAGGCTTCCATGTTTTCTCCCTGGACCTCCTCAATGTCCACCTCTTGAACATTGGACTCTGAGGCCTCATCTTCACTGTCACGTTCTAACCTTGTTGAGGATGGCTCATTGTCAGCCCCAAAAAGCCTCAAATTTGCCCGGATGGCCACCAATTTTTCAACCCTTGTATTGGTCAGCCTGTTGCGTGCTTTGGTGTGTGTGTTCCCAAACAAGGAGCAGTTGCACTCTGAGGCAGCTGATGTTGGTGGGATTTGGAGGATGATGGAGGCAACAGGGGAAAGAGCCTCAGATCCACAAAGTCCCTTCCACCAGGTGGCTGATGAGATATATTGGCACGACTGCCAAATTGCCTATGGTGCCATCCCAAAGCCCTTGCTTGGAAGTGTACTTCGCCAGACTGCCAAGAACCTTGCCCTCTTCCAGGCCAAGGTGGCGAGACACGGTAGTATAGGCTTTGTTGATCTCTGCACCAGACAGGATGCTCTTGCCAGCGTGGGGTCCAACATGTATCCATTGTTTATGGGCTTTAGGCAGAAGTCTTCACGCTTTTTCATGTATTTCAGAACTTCAGTTTCCTCTGCTTAGAGCAACAGTGAAGTGGGCAGGGCAGTACAGATATCTTCTCTTACATCTGCAAGCAGAGTCTGAACATCAGACAGGATGGCATTGTCTCCCTCAATCCGTGCAATGGCTGCTATAGGTTTCAGGAGTTTCAGGCTGCTTACCACTCTCTCCCAAAATAAGTCATCCCGGAGGATCCTCTTGATGGGGCTGTCCATATCGGCAGACTGATACAGCTTGGAGAGACTCCTTCCCCTTCAGGAGACTGTCAAACATGACACCCCAACAGTAGTTGCTGGGCAGCTTCAATGTGGTGCTCTTATTCTTCTCACTTTCCTTGGTGAGGTAGATTGCTGCTATAACTTGATGACCCTTCACATACCTAACCATTTCCTTGGCTCTCTTGTAGAGTGTATCCATTGTTTTCAGTGCCATGATGTCCTTGAGGAGCAGTTTCAATGCATGAGCAGCACAGCCAATGGGTGTGATGTGAGGGTAGGACTCCTCCACTTTAGACCAAGCAGCCTTCATGTTCGCAGAATTGTCAGTCACCAGTGCAAATACCTTCTGTTGTCCAAGGTCATTGATGACTGCCTTCAAACTCATCTGCAATGTAGAGACCGGTGTCTGTTGTCCCTTGTGTCTGTGCTCTTGTAGAATACTGGTTGAGGGGTGGAGATGATGTAGTTAATTATTCCTTGCCCACAAACATTCAACCACCCATCAGATGATTGCAATACAGTCTGCTTTCTCTATCATTTCAACTCTGTGGAACTCTGTGTCCAGCAAATGAGTAGATAAAGCATGTCTGGTTGGAGGAGTGTATGCTGGGCGAAGAACATTCACAAATCTCTTACAATACACATTGCCTGTGAGCAGAGGTGAACCAGTTGCATACACAGCTCGAGCAAGACATCCATCAGCATTTCTCTAACTATGTTCCTCCATTGAGTAAAAAAAAACATCTGATTCCAAGAGGACCATGAGCTGTTGCTATCGATAAGGTGTCCGATTCATCATTTTCACCTCAAATAAAAGTAGAGGACCTTTTGTCAGAGGTTGCATGTTGTGTGCGCTGAGGGAACTTTATGCTCTTGGCCAGATGATTCTGCATCTTTGTTGCATTCTTCACATATGATTTGGCACAGTATTTGCAAATGTACACAGCTTTTCCTTCTACATTAGCTGCAGTGAAATGTCTCCACACATCAGATAGTGCCCGTGGCATTTTCCTGTGAAGATTAGAAAAGAAATGTTTAAAAAAAACGAATACAATTCCATGTACAGATAAATAGTTAAGCAGTTAGATTAAACAACTCCTTTGTAAGATAAATGTTTTCAAATGAAACATGTATGGAAACTGGTGAATTAACCCTCCTCAGTTAGCAGGCTCAAGCAAGCTAAAACCCACATGGTAGCAAAAACTAACTAGCAGAAATTGTTAACAAGTTAGAAATTACTTAAACGCTTTGCTGTAGGCTACTATTTACTAGTTAACAACAAATCATGCATGTCATATAAAATATATTCACCCCACCCAGTATTGTAATCAAAACTTACCAGAAAGCATGTAGTCCTTGGCTCAGACAGTGTAGTAGTGTGGGCTCAATAGAATCTCATTAGTGTGCAGGATCTTGAGAATCAGCTGTACATGTAATGGAAGAATGCACTGTGCATGCAGAAGGTTGCAATTCCATTGAATTGGGGATAGTTTAACCAAAATATGCCACAAGACCTAGAATTGCCTTATGTGTATCCCACAAAAAAGGTTCACTGTTATAAGTTAAGCAAAATTCCCAAAATTCCTGGGCTGAACTTCCCATGGAAAATTCCCAACCCTTTGCAACCCTATATGGGTTTGACCATTTGAAATCTCAAAACCGAACAATTACCATAATCACAACATTCAACTGGTCGTTCAAAACATCACTGTTTCCATTCAAATGAACATTTGAACGTTTGGCAGTGCCTTCCCTTATCAAACTCTTTACCGACATATTACAGCTGATATAACACTATTTGCTTTTCAGAAATGAGCACGAAACAATCAAGGCTAAAGGTCAGAAACTATCCCGAACACACACTGTACCTTATTCACACTGTATGGCCGACCCAAATCACACTGTGCTGACTCAGATACTTTCTTCTCGCCTTGTCCTTTCTAGAATGGTTCCAGCTTTATCAATAAATGTATTGAGGACGTCGTCCCCACAGTGACTGTACGTACATACCCCAACCAGAAGCCATGGATTACAGGCAACATTCGCACTGAGCTAAAGGGTAGAGCTGCCGCTTTCAAGGTGCGGGACTCTAACTCGGAAGCTTACAAGAAATCCCGCTATGCCCTGCGACGAACCATCAAACAGGCAAAGCGTCAATACAGGGCTAAGATTGAATCATACTACACCGGCTCCGACGCTTGTCGGATGTGGCAGAGCTTGCAAACTATTACAGACTACAAAGGGAAGCACAGCCGCGAGCTTCCCAGTGACACGAGCCTACCAGACGAGCTGAATCACTTCTATGCTCGCTTCGAGGCAAGCAACACTGAGGCATGCATGAGAGCATCAGCTGTTCCGGAAGACTGTGTGATCACGCTCTCCCTAGCCGACGTGAGTAAGACCTTTAAACAGGTCAACATACACAAGGCTGCGGGGCCAGACGGATTACCAGGGCGTGTGCTCCGACCATGTGCTGACCAACTGGCAGGTGTCTTCACTGACATTTTCAACATGTCCCTGATTGAGTCTGTAATACCAACATGCAGAACACCATAGTCCCTGTGCCCAAGAACACAAAGGCAACCTGCCTAAATGACTACAGACCCGTAGCACTCACGTCCGTAGCCATGAAGTGCTTTGAAAGGCTGGTAATGGCTCACATCAACACCATTATCCCAGAAACCCTAGACCCACTCCAATTTGCATACCGCCCAAACAGATCCACAGATGCAATCCCTATTGCACTCCACACTGCCCTTTCCCACCTGGACAAAAGGAACACCTATGTGAGAATGCTGTTCATTGACTACAGCTCAGCGTTCAACACCATAGTACCCTCAAAGCTCATCACCAAGCTAAGGAACCTGGGACTAAAAACCTCCCTCTGCAACTGAATTCTGGACTTTCTGACAAGCCGCCCCCAGGTGGTGAGGGTAGGTAGCAACACATCTGCCACGCTGATCCTCAACACTGGAGCTCCCCAGGGGGGCGTGCTCAGTTCCCTCCTGTACTCCTGTTCACCCACGACTGCATGGCCAGGCATGCCTCCAACACCATCATTAAGTTTGCTGACGACACAACAGTGGTAGGCCTGATCACCGACGAGACAGCCTATAGGGAGGAGGTCAGAGACCTGGCCAGGTGGTGCCAGAATAACAACATATCCCTCAACGTAACCAAGACTAAGGAGATGATTGTGGACTACAGGAAAAGGAGCACTGAGCACGTCCCCATTCTCATCGACGGGGCTGTAGTGGAGCAGGTTGAGAGGTTCAAATTCCTTGGTGTCCACATCAACAACAAACTAGAAGAATGGTCCAAACACACCAAGACAGTCGTGAAGAGGGCACGACAAAGCATATTCCCCCTCAGGAAACTAAAAAGATTTGGCATGGGTCCTGAGATCCTCAAAAGGTTCTACAGCTGCAACATCGAGAGCATCCTGACCGGTTGCATCACTGCCTGGTACGGCAATTGCTCGGCCTCCGACCGCAAGGCACTTCAGAGGGTAGTGCGTATGGCCCATTACATCACTGGGGCAAAGCTGCCTGCCATCCAGGACCTCTACACCAGGCGTTGTCAGAGGAAGGCCCTAAAAATTGTCAAAGACCCCAGCAACCCCAGTCATAGACTGTTCTCTCTACTACCGCATGGCAAGCGGTACCGGAGTGCCAAGTCTAGGACAAAAAGGCTTCTCAACAGTTTTTACCCCCAACTCATAAGACTCCTGAACAGACTATTTGCATTGTGTGCCCCCCCAACCCCTCTTTTACACTGCTGCTACTCTCTGCTTATCTTATATGCATAGTCACTTTAACTATACATTCATGGAAATACTACCTAAATTGGCCCGACCAACCAGTGCTCCCGCACATTGGCTAACCGGGCTATCTGCATTGTGTCCCACCACCCCCTCTTTTTACGCTTCTGCTAATCTCTGTTCATCACATATGCATAGTCACTTTAACGATACCTACATGTACATACTACCTCAATAAGCCTAACTAACAGGTGTCTGTATATAGCCTTGCTACTCTTTTTTCAAAAGTATTTTTACTGTTGTTTTATTTCTTTACTTACCTACACACACACCTTTTATTTTCTCGCACCATTGGTTAGAGCCTGTAAGTAAGCATTTCACTGTAAGGTCTACACCTGTTGTATTCGGCGCACGTGACAAATAAACTTTGATTTGATTAGCTACGGCTAGCCCGTAACCAGGCTAGCCCAGTTCAGCCCTATAGTGTGAATCGGACTACAGTGTCCCTTTATGTCAATTACATCTAACTCATAACAAGAATGACTTAGGGCCAAATCCTCAACTTGGGATACGCATGAGGCAACTTGTACTTGACAAAAATCCTTGACATATTGCAAGATTAATGTCCATTCCTTCAGTGTTGAACCTTTCTCTGCCCCAAGGGGCATAGGAAAGTTAGGATTTGTCCAAAGGGTGGCGGGTAAGTTACACTTTCTGCACTTGTTATGGACAAATCCAAACTTTAACTCTCTGGGTGCCACTGGGATGTGAGGCGAATGAGGTGAAAAATTCAGAATGTTTTCAGTTAGCGATGTTATGAATAGATCAGACATGATAGATCATCATATCTGAACATTCTGTAACTTTGAGCGCTCCTGAAAAGGGCTGTCCGTGTTCATTAGGACATGCCATGATCAGTTCCAAATAGTCCCTACCCATTTCAGTCCAATTTCTTCCATTTGGAGCCTAATGAACATGACCTAGGCCAGGGCTACATGATATAGACCAAAACATTTAATTGCTATTTCTTTTACCAAATATAGCGGTCTGATTTGCGATATAGATCAAAACACGAGTCTACTGTTGGAATCATAAAAGTAGAATGGAATTTAAGAAGCAAAGTGGAAAGCAGCATTGTTCTTGTTTGGAACAATCGGTTAACTGCATTTGACCTAACAGAGCAGCATGCAAACTTATTTTGAATCTAACAGTGGGGAGGAAGAACTGTGCTGCTTGAGTGCGCTGCAAGGCTTTGTGTGCGTGGGAAGCAGCTGCAACAGGAGACAGGGAAAGAGACGACAGAGTAAACTATGACGATATTGACAAAAATCCATATCACGAAAAAATATTTTTTTTGCGATACTGATCAATTATATTTTTGGAAGGTGCACAGTTACTCTCCGCCTTTCTTACATCATCTCAAAGAAATGTCCATAATATATTAGCCTAAGTCATTTGGTTACCAGGTGGATCTAGCAAAAGGCTGCAAAGGAAAGTAAGGCATAATAAACATTTTCCCCAACTCAACTTTATTCAGAAAAGCGTCACACACATTAAATTGAGATATGAACAACTGACAAGGGCAAAGTTCCCAGCGCTTATGTCAAAATCCTTCTGGGTAACTTTACCTTTCATTGTAAACAAAAAATACATTTTCCAAACCCAGTTGAGATTGTAATCAATCTCAACTGTATTAGTTCTTTAGTTAACCATTTGAAATTAGTGGCTAAATAACAAAATATAAAAATATTTTGAATAATAGGCTGAATATTATCTTAAATAATAAATATCAGCAACAAAAAGCGCTGTTCAGTTTCTCGTAAATACACTGAACAAAAATATAAAAACACATCTATGAGCTGAAATAAAAAAAGACTGCAGATATTTTCCAACATACACAAATTTGAGCACAAATTTGTTTACATCCCTGTTAGTGAGCGTTTCTCCTTTGCCAAGATAATCCATCCACCTGACAGGTGTGGTATATCAAGAAGCTGATTAAACAGCATGGTCATTACACAGGTGCACCTTGTGCTGGGGACAATGAAAGGCCACTAAAATGTGCAGTTTTGTCACACAACACAATGCCACAGATGTCTCAAGTTGAGGGAGTGCGCAATTGGCATGCTGACTGCAGGAATGTCCACCAAAGCCGTTGCCAGATAATTTAATGTTAATTTCACTACCATAAGCCGCCTCTCGTTTAAGAGAATTGGCAGTACGGCCAACTGGCCTCACAACCGCAGACCACGTGTAACCACGCCAGCCCAGGACTTCCACCCAGACAGCTGATGAAACTGTGGGATTGCACAACCAAATAATTTCTGCACACTGTCAGAAACCGTCTCAGGGAAGCTCATCTGCTTGCTCGTCGTTCTCACCAGGGTCTTGACATGAGTGCAGTTCGGCGTCATAACTGACATTAGTGGGTAAATGCTCACCTTTCATGGCCACAGGCACGCTGGAGAAGTGTGCTCTTCACGGATGGGTCCCGGTTTAAACTGTACCGGGAAGATGGCAGACAGCTTGTATGGTGTTGTGTGGGCGAGCAGTTTGCTGATGTCAACGTTCTGAACAGAGTGCCCCATGGAGGCGATGGGGTTATGGTATGGGCAGGCATAAGCTATGGGCAACGAACAAATTGCATTTTATCGATGCCAATTTGAACGCGCAGAGATACCGTGACGAGATCCTGAGGACCATTGTCGTGCCATTCATCCGCCAGTCATTCATTTTACGAAATTAAAATGAAAGACGGGTTATCCTGCAAATTCAGCAGGATATGGTGGGAAATAGGCTATTAGAAGTGCCATCATTCTTTAATGAATTATATTGTTAATGTTGTCTTTGGTGTGCTTATCAATGCACAAACCCCTTTTCCACCACTCCTAATTAAAAATAATAATAATATTGATAGGTCATACGAAAGTTTTACAGAGCATGGAGTTTCAAATGCATGTATTTTAATGACTATTTTTAACAAAAGAACACCTGACTAATAAAAATATTTTAAAATCAGTCATCTTCCTCAAATATGGTCCGGAGAAAAGGATGATGGCCCATTTTTTTTTGCGAGAGTGATGGAATCTAATTTGATTGGTCCTCAACTCAAACACTTCATTCAGGATGAAGAGTTAGCAGGTTAAAGCTAAAGCATTCGTTGCCATAGAAATGTACTGAAAGGTGAGCCACCTTCGTGTCAACGGTTATCCCAAGTTAAATTAGGAATTGACCAAAAGTTAGCACAGTAACTTCTCTATCCAGCTTTGTGGTTCACCCCTCAGGGCTGTTTGTGTATTGTGCGGTGTGCGGGTTCTGCTCTCACCGTCTGTGTCCTCCACGGTTTGGATCATGTCGAGGTCCAGGGCCGTGTGTGTGTGTGTGTGTGTGTGTTGAGCGCTCACCTTCTGTATCCTCCAGGGCTTGGATCATGTCGGGGTCCAGGGCCGTGCTGACCAGCATCTCCACATAGCTCCTGAACATCTCCCGCATGGCCCGGTTGTTCACCCTGCCTTGCACTGTCACTGCAGAGGTTACACACACACACACACACACACACACACACACAGGGTTGTCACAATACCTGTAGCAGAAATTGAGGAAAACATGCATAATGGTTTCTTATGTTGTAACCCAGAGTCCCATTTGTTTCATCTCCAAGCTATAGCACACAATGTAACATAACACTCCTAAATGGCCAAAGAGCTTAGTCTGCATTGTGTTTTCCTTTATGCCATGGAAAATGTTGTACCGTATTATCGTGACAACCCTACACACACAGCTCTACCTATTTGCCAAACACATTCCTGAAAGCTTCTTTTCGTCTTCCCTTCTATTCACTGCCTGGCGCACCTATTCCATTTATTATAGGGCAGATACAGACACATATATCACTACCCATCACAGAATCCCTCCACCCAGTTGGACTGCACAAATACCGATACATATTAGACTAAACATACAGTGCCTTCAGCAAGTATTGACACCCTTGGGCTTTTTCCGTATTTTGTTGTGTTGCAGCCTGAATTTAAAATGGATTAAATTGAGATTTTTGTCACTGGCCTACACACAACACCCCATGAAGTGAAATTCTGTGTTTTGAAAAAAATAGAGGAAAACCTGGTTCTGTCTGCTTTCCACCAGACACTGGGAGATGAATTCTCCTTTCCGCAGGACAATAACCTAAAACAAGGCCAAATCTAAACTGGAGTTGCTTACCAAGAAACCAGTGAATGTTCCGGAGTGGCCGAGTTACAGTTTTGACTTCAATCTGCTTGAAAATCTACGGCAACACCTGAAAATAGTTGTCCAGCAGGGATCAACAACCAATTTGACAGAGCATGAAGAATTTTGAAAATAATAAAATGGTCAAATGTTGCTCTAAGAGACTTACCCAGAAAGAATCACAGCTTTAATCACTGCCAAAGGGTGCTAATACAAAGAATTGACTAAAGTGTGTGAATACTTATGTAAATCAGATATTTTTTTAAATATTTTTTTTACATTTCCAAAAATATGTTTTCACTTTTTCATAATGAGGTATTGTGAGAAGATGGATGGGTGAGAAAAATATAACTGTAATCCATTTTGAATTCAGGCTTTAACAACAAAATGTGGAATAAGTCAAAGGGTATGAATACTTTGAAGGCACTTACGAGGGCCCATAGGGCTCTGGTCAAAAGTAGTGCGCTGTATAGTGTTATGGTGTAACTATCAATAATCAGTTCAAAACTGCTTCACAAAAGAATAAAGTATTACAGGCTACATTCCCGGACACAGTTTATGACTAGCCTCAATGGAAATAGCTTTTTACTCCGAGAAACTCCATTGAGAATGCGTTTTAGTCCTGGACTAGGCTTAATCTGTGTCTAAGAAACTGGCCCTACAGGCAAAAAAACGCTTCTTACTCTCATCCTCGCTGGCTGCCTCCTCAGATGAGTCGGAATCAGACGACGAGGGGACCCCCTTCAGCCACTTCCTCTTTTTCGGAAGAGGTTCCGCCTTGACCTTGGCTGGCTTCGACTTGGGAGGGTGCTCTACCTTCTTCCCTTTCTCCACTCCCCCTTTCTTCTCCTTCCCCTTCCCTCGTTCTGTCGTTGCCACTGTGGCGGCCCGTTTCTCGAGCTTCTGAGACGGCTGCACCCTCTTCTCTTTCTCTCTCTGCTTCTCTTTCTCCCCCTCCTCTTTCACTAACGCAGCCGCCTTCTCCTTTTCTCGCTGTTCGTTCTTTGCCCTTGTTCTCTCCCTGGGCTCACGCTGCACCGGTTCTCGCACCGGTGCCACTCGCTGCTCCCTCTCCTCCTTCTCAGCTCGAGGCGGGGTCTGGGTGGTGAGAGGCGGAGACGCCATTTTGGGGAGGGCCTGTTGCCTGTTGAAGAAGAGTAGAGAATTGAATAAAGAGAAAGCAACCATATTTCAGATGTCCAGTTCTATAACCACCCACTTCCAACCAAATAGATGACTACTAACCCTAATTTTGTGGGGGTCATGCCCTCTCACCCCCCTAGCTGGCAACTTTCAGTATGCTGGCTACTTCAGATTTTTGCGAACACTGGATGGCTAGATGGAAGTACAAACACCATGTTAGCTCTTTATGCTAGTATTTTCCTCTTATGCCTTGTCCTTGGACATTCAACAGGACAGCACGCTCTGAAATTTATATTTAAAAGGTGCAAGTAAAAAAATGTCCAGACATATCTTTCGGACAACACTGTCCTATGAACTGTTCAATGACAAGTAGGAAGAAAACCTTTGAGAAGTGAAGGCATATACAATGTACAGTTGAAGTCGGAACTTTACATACACTTAGGTTGGAGTCATTAAATCTCGTTTTTCAACCACTCCACACATTTCTTGTTAACAAAATATAGTTTTGGCAATTCGGTTAGGACATCTACTTTGTGCATGACACAAGCAGTTTTTCCAACAACTGTTTACAGACAGATTATTTCACCATCACAATTCCAGTGGGTCAGAAGTTTACATACACTAAGTTGACTGTGCCTTTAAACAGCTTGGAAAATTCCAGAAAATTATGTCATGGCATTAGAAGCTTCTGATAGGCTAATTGACATCATTTGAGTCAATTGGAGGTGTACCTGTGGATGTATTGCAAGGCCTACCTTCAAACTCAGTGCCTCTTTGCTTGACATCATGAGAAAATCTAAATAAATCAGCCAAGACCTCAGAAAAAATATTGTAGACCTCCAACTCTGATTCATCCTTGGGAGCAATTTCCAAACGCCTGAAGGTACCACGTTCATTTGTACAAACAATAATACGCAAGTATAAACACCATGGGACCATGCAGCCGTCATACCACTCAGGAAGGAGACACCTTCTGTCTCCTAGAGATGAACGTACTTTGGTGCAAAAAGTGCAAATCAATCCCAGAACAACAGCAAAGGACCTTGTGAAGATGCATAAGGAAACAGGTACAAAATGATCTATATCCACAGTAAAACGAGTCCTATATCGCATAACCTGAAAGGCCACTCAGCAAGGAAGAAGCCACTGCTCCAAAACCGCCATAAAAAAAGCCAGACTACGGAATGCAACTGCACATGGGGACAAAGATCGTACTTTTTGGAGAAATGTCCTCTGGTCTGATGAAACAAAAATAGAACTGTTTGGCCATAATGACCATCGTTATGTTTGGAGGAAAAAGGGGGATGCTTGCAAGCCGAAAATACCATCCCAACCATGAAGAACGCGGGTGGCAGCATCATGTTGTGTGGGTGCTTTGCTGCAGGAGGGACTGCACTTCACAAAATGGATGGCCTCATGAGGAAGGAAAATTATGTGTATATATTGAAGCAACATCTCAAGACATCAGTCAGGAAGTTAAAGCTTGGTCGCAAATGGGTCTTCCAAATGGACAATGACCCCAAGCATATTTCCAAAGTTGTGGCAAAATGGCTT
The DNA here is from genome assembly GCF_045679555.1 of Salvelinus alpinus. NCBI lineage: Eukaryota > Metazoa > Chordata > Actinopteri > Salmoniformes > Salmonidae > Salvelinus > Salvelinus alpinus. Next base: position 4,447,130 of record NC_092102.1, read on the forward strand.
AAGGACAACAAAGTCAAGGTATTAGAGTGGCCATCAAAAAGCCCTGACCTCAATCCTATCGAAAATTTCTTACCAGAACTGAAAAAGTGTGTGCGAGCCAGGAGGCCTACAAACCTGACTCGGTTACACCAGCTGTCAGGAGGAATGGGCTAATTGAGTTTATGTAAACTTCTGACCCACTGGGAATGTGATGAAAGAAATAAAAGCTGAAATAAATCACTCACTATTATTCTGGCATTTCACATTCTTAAAATAAAGTGATGATCCTAACTGACCTAAGACATGGAATTTTTACTAGGATTAAATGTCAGGAATTGTGAAAAACTGAGTTTAAATGTATTTGGCTAAAGTGTATGTAAACCTCCGACTTCAACTGTACATGTCTAAAATAAAGCCATTTTCACGCAAGACCGATGGCTATAGGCATGTATATTATTGTTCTGGCTTTATCTAGCTCTATTTGTGATTTTACCTTAACTCACTGGCTTGCTAGGTAATCAATCCTCTGACGATAACCATCTGATTATGTGTTAACTTGCACGAGGTGCATTTGAAGTTGCATGTGATCGTATGGCGTGGTCGGGAAATAGGTGTATAGATGCGTACCTCAGTCCGGATGGTCTGTGCCAGGGTCGTCGAGAGCACACTCTCACATAGTCCTTCTTGTTGATGTTCTCCAGGAACTTGACGTACAGGCGCTGGTATCGCCTCTTGGCATCTCCAAAGTAGCCCAGATACTAAGAAAAAGAAAGAGCAGCCATTTTGTTTATTGGGATGCCTAATAGCTACTTATTTAACAGATAGTCATCCTGGTGTCCACACAAATCAGTGGGTCTGTTCCAGGTCATCTTTATTGCAGTTTATTTGATTCTATATTCATAGTGTCTTAGAGTAGGACCAGGTTCCCACTGTCCATTTCTTATCATCGAAAACGAAAAATGCTGATCTAGGAACAGTTTTAGATCTCAGGAATAACGTCACTATGATATAGCACTCGTAAGATGCTCAGCGACTGCAATTAAGAAGACCTGAAACCAACAATCACACAGTTGGACAAAGCAGTGATCTTCATGTGGAACGTCAGTGGCACCTTTGGCACCTCATTTTGGAAACGGTACTGGAAGAGACTATCCGGACTTGTACTATGCAACGCTCATTTTCATTTACGAAATGTTTAAGACATTTTCCGATGCGTGCCCTGCTGATAGACAGAAACATGCATTCTGTGTTGACATTGAGCTGTGATCTTCATGTGTTGGGTCAGTGGAACACAAAATTAAGAGTACAGATTATTGTATGGGAAAATATAGTTTCTGAGAAAGATCATTTGAAAAATACATTCGTATTGAGTGAAATTATTTATTGAGATGAAAATGCAATGAATTGTAGGTTCTTTGTTGATGTAAAAATCTAAATTTACAGATTAAGGTTGTGAGGTCCGGTAACAAGAAATTCTTTGAGGGGAAAAAAATAAATAAAATGGGGTATGAATAGTATGAATACCACTGTGCCGGGTGGACAGACCGACTGACTCACGTTGCTGGTGGCACAGAACTGCCTCTGTCCGTTCTTAATCTCAGGGCTGAACTTCTGCAGCAGGGCTTTCTGCACCCTCCAGATGGGGGGAGGCTCTCGACCGGTCTTCAGGGCCAGCTGGGGAAAGAGGGGTGAGGGATTTAATACAGTACATACTGAACACACACACAATCAACTTATGGAACAGATGGACTACACTGTTGATCTGGTGGTTAGTGATGCCTTTATTATTTTACACAAAAATGCACAAATACCTTCATAGTTCCGATGTCTTCTACGCGCACCACAAACTCGTCCCTCTCTCGGAAAATGCCTTCCCCTCCACTCTCACTCTTGTCGTCCTCGCTCTCTCCAGCAATGGCGGCATCCTCCTGCTTCTGGGCCACGTGCAGCGAGGTGACCTGAGGGGCGGGGGCGTCTTCCGGGGACGCGGGGGGCTCCAGTGCTGGCTCGGGGGAATCCGAGGCCGGGGGAGTCTGGGAGGAGGGAGGGAGGGTGGCGGGAGCAGGAGGAAGAGAAGGAATGGAAGGAGGGAGGGGGCTCGGAGGTTGGGACTGCTTCTGTTGTGCCGCCTCTTGTGGGGGCAGGGGTGATGAAGGGAGAGAGAGGAGAAGTAAGGGGGAAGGCGGGGGAGAGGGAGAGAAGGACTGAGCGGGGGAGGCGGAGAGAGGTGAGGGACCGACTGGTGCCACTGGTGCAGAGGCTGGAATAAAAGGAGATAAGTGGTGATTTTTCTTCAAGAATCAAAATGCGAATCCACGCCATAACAGCCCAAAAATATTTTTCGGATCATAGAGTATTCTGTCAATTCTCACATAGAAACTACATTGGGAGGAAGGATGTTTAACATGCTTTTCAAATTTGTATCAAAAACACAAAAAGAACCTAAGAAAATCATGATGAAAGTGGCCATTTTAGGCCCTTTTTAGACCTCTACAGTGCATTCGGAAAGTTTTCAGACCCCTGATTTTTTCCACATTTTGATATTTTACAGCCTTATTCTAAAATGGATTGAATTGTTTATTCCCCCCTCAATCTACCAACAACACCCCACAATGGCAAAGTAAAAAACATTTTCTATAAAGTTTTGCAAATTTATATTAAAAAAAACTTCTGAAATAACATTTGCATGAGTATTCAGACCATTTACTCAGTACTTTGTTGAAGCACCGTTGGAAGTGATTAAAGCCTTGAGTCTTCTTGGGTATGACGCTACAAGTTGAGCACACGTGTATTTGGAGAGCTTCTTCCATTCTTCTCTTCAGATCCTCTGAAGCTCTGTCAGGTTGGATAAGGAGCGTTGCTGCACAGCTATTTTCAGGTCTCTCCAGGGATGTTCGATCCGGTTCACGTCCAGGCTAAGGCTGGGCCACTCAAGGACATTCAGTGACTTGTCTCGAAGCCACTCCTTCGTTGTCTTGGCCGTGTGCTTAGGGTTGAAAGGTGAACCTTCGGCCCAGTCTGCGGTCCTGAGTGCTCTGGAGCAGGTTTTTATTAAGGATGTCTCTGTACTTTGCTCCTTTCATCTTTCCCTCAATCCTGACTAGTCTCCCAGTCCCTGCCACTGAAAAACATCCCCACAGCATGATGCTGCCACCACAATGCTTCACCATAGGAATGGTGCCAGGTTTCCTCCAGACATGACACTTGGCATTCAGGCCAAAGACTTCAATCTTGGTTTCATCAGACCAGAGAATCTTGTTTCTCATGGTCTAAAAGTCCTTTAGGTACCTTTTGGAAAACTCCAAGCGGGCTGTCATGTGCCTTTTACTGAGGAGTGACTTACGTCTGGCCACTCTACCATAAAGGCCTGATTGGTAGAGTGCTGCAGAGATGGTTGTCCTTCTGGAAGGTTCTTCCATCTCCACAGAGAAACACTGTCAGAGTGACCATGGGTTCTTGGTCACCTCCCTGACCGAGGCCCTTCTTTGGAACCACCAGCTCTGTGTTCTTCGGGACCTTCAATGCTGCAGAAATGTTTTGGTACCATTCCCCAGATCTGTGCCTCGACACAACCCTGTCTCGGAGCTCTACGGACAATTCCATCGACCTCAGGGCTTGGTTTTTGCTCTGACATGCACTGTCAACTGTGGGACCTAAAGACAGGTGTGCGCCTTTCCAAATCATCTGAAGGATGATCAATGGAAACAGGATGCACCGGAGCTCAATTTCAATTCTCATAGCAAAGGGTCTGAATACTTAAGGAAATAAGGTGTTTACATTTTTAATACATATGCAAAAAAAATATTAACCGTTTTCATTTTGTCATTATGGGTTATTGTGTGTAAATTGACGACGAATTTGTTTCATTTAATCCATTTTTAGAATAAGGATGTAACGTAACAAAATGTGGAAAAAGTCAAGGGGTCTGAATACTTTCCGAAGGCACTGTACATGCCTCCTGTAAGACACTATGATCCGTGACCGTACATGATACAGACAACATCTGTGTCGTTATAGTGTGTTCTAACACATGGAGTATGTCTAGATTCTGAAATATAATTTCTCACGTTAATTTATTCAACATTAAAAATATTAATCTCTCAAAAGTACCCAATTTAATTTTGTTCATTTTATGAAAGAATATACTTTACGGGTACATCACATTTCCAGAATGGGCTCTCTGCTAATTTTGAAGTTATGATAAATGTTATGTGCACAACCAACACGATGAACGGGAAAATTGATTAAAAGGAAACGTCTTCTGTTGGCGATTTGCCGAATGTGCAATCCTAAATAAGGGCTGTGATTGGTTAATGACCTATAAATGTAAATTTCTATGTATAAAATAGGGTCATATCGTCCAAAGTACAAGAGCCCACTTTGGAAATGGGAGTGTTTGAAGAGTATATTGTTCCAAACAAGGTTTAAAAACTGTACTTTTGAGATATTAAATATGTTGAAAAAATTTAATGTGAAAAAATTTATTTCAGAATTAAGACATACTCCAGTTGAGAGCCCACTATAAGGCAGGATTCCCCAAATGGCAGCCCGAATTTGGCCCACTGGGGATTTTATTTGGCCCCCGCAAGTTTAGCAAAAAAGTTATAATTATTATTATTTTATTTTTTTTAATTGTTGGACATAAGACTGTAAAAACACCAGCAAATCAGCTCCAAGTGATTAACATTTTGGAAATCTGTTCCAAAGTATTACCACGCATAGTAGAGATATGTGATAGTTAACAAATGAAAGCAAGGTTTGAAATTATGTTTTAGTCAAATATTAAAGCCGTTTGGACTTCTTGCAGTCAATTTGCGGTCTACAAATATATTTACATTTAGCAGACACTCTTATCCAGAGCGACTGACAAGAGCTATTAGGGTTAAGTGCCTTGCTTAAGGGCACAGACAGATTTTTCACTGAGTCAGCTCAGGAATTAGATCCAGCAACCTTTCGATTACTGCTCCAACACTCTTAAATGATTGGTAATTATGTTCCTGCCCCCTGACCAGCCACTCAAGAAAAGGAAAATCGTCCAACGGCTAAATCTAGTCGATGATCCTTGCTATAAGGAGTATAATTACACAAAGATGTCTGTATGATGTATGGTTCGGTTCACAGATCATAGGGTCTTACAAAAGGCATGTATAGGTCTAAAATGGGCCTAAAATAAACCATGTTTGTGACACAAATGTAAAAAGCATGTCAAAGACCCTTCCTCCCAATGAAGCTTCTATGTGAGAATTTCCTGAACAATCTGAGATACAAAACATTTTTGGGCTGTCTTGGTGTGGAATAGCGCAATGGGTATCTATCATTCATTCAAATAACCAAAAACAGCTGTAAAGATCAGTGTGTCTGATTTAGTTCAAGCTATCAGATATATCATAACAATTGGGCTATCGTTTCATTTAATCAGTTCTTTACTATGTGTGCACAGGAAATGGATTCAATTACCGAATTCTACAGCAACTGCAAAGCCAGAGGCTAAAATCATAATTTTTCATGAGCTAAGCCGTGAAAATTAATTCTAAGAAAAATGGGGCACGAGCTGAAACAACAAGACTATGAAGAAAAGTATTGTAATAAATGAGATTTTTTTGGTGGTTCCACAAAGAGATGCACAATATAACAGCCTACATACATTCTCTGCCAATAAAACATATAGGCTATCAGTACCAGACGATAGTCGATATTATGGGACAGTTACGTATACAATTAAGTCTCAGCCAAAATAGTGAATATGTGGGGAATGTCCCAAAAATGACTACTAAGTGATCGTTTGCAACATCCACTACCTGACTAAAATTATCGAAAAGTACCGCTCGAACATCTGATTCCAAAATCATGGGCATTACTATGTAGTCGGTCGCCCCTTTGCTTCTATAACAGCCTCCACTCTTCTGGGATGACTTTTCACTAGATGTTGGAACATTGCTGTGGGTTCTTTCTCCATTCAGCCACAAGAGCATTAGTGAGGTCGGGCACTGATGTTGGGTAATTAAGCCTGGCTCGCAGTAGGCGCTCGAATTCATCCCAAATGTGTTCAATGGGGTTGAGGTCAGGCCTCTGTGCAGGCCATTCATGTTCTTCCACACTGATCTTGACAAACCATTTCTGTATGGACCTCGCTTTGTGCACAGAGGTATTGTCATGCTGAAAAAGGAAAGGGCATTCCACAACCTGTTGCCACAAAGTTGGAAGTACAGAATTGTCTAGAATGTCACTGTATGCTGTAGCGTTAAGATTTCCTTTCACTGGAACTAAGGGACCTAGCCCGAACCATGAAAAACAGCAACAGACCATTATTCCTCCTCCACCAAACTTTAAATTTGGCACTACGCAGAGGGGCAGGTAGCGTTCTCCTGGCATCCGCCTAACCCAGCTTTGTCCATCGGACTGCCAGATGAAGTGTGATTCATAACTCCAGAGAAAGCATTTCCACTGCTCCAGAGTCAAATGGCGGCAAGCTTTATACCACTCCAGCCGACGCTTGGCACTGCGCAGGGTGATCTTAGGCTTGTGTGCAGCTGCTCAGCCATGGAAACCCATTTCATGGAGCTACCGACAAAAAGTTATTGTACTGACACTGCTTTCAGAGGCAGCTTGGAAATTGGTAGTGAGTGTTGCAACCGAAAATACGATTTTTACGCGCTTCAGCACTCTGCGGTCCCGTTCTGTAAGCTTCTGTGGCCTACCACTTCACAGCTGAGCCAGTGTTGCTCCTAGACGTTTCCACTTCACAATAACAGCACTTACAGTTGACCGGGGCAGCTCTAGCAGGCATGAAATTTCACTAACTGAATTGTTGGAAAGGTGGCATCCTATGACGGTGCCACGTTGAAAGTCACTGAGCTATTCAGTAAGGCCATTCTACTGCCAATGTTTTTCTATGGATATTGCATGGCTGTGTGCCCAATTTTATACACCTGTCAGTAAAAGGCACATGACAGCCTGCTTGGCATTTGCCAATCGGCACCTAAAGACTCTCAGACCACAAGGAACAAGAGAATCTCGTCTGATGAAACCAAGATTGAACTCTTTGCCCTGAATGCCAAGCGTCATGTCTGAAGGAAACCTGGCACCATTCCTACGGTGACGCATTGTGGTGGCAGCATCATGCTGTGGGGATGTTTTTCAGCGGCAAGTACCTGGGAGACTAATCAGGATCAAGGCTAAGATGAAAGGAGCAAAGTACAGAGAGATCCTTGATGAAAACCTACTCCAGAGCGCTCAGGACCGCAGACTGGGCCGAAGGGTCACCTTCCAACAGGACAACAACCCTGATCACACAGCCAAGAAAACGCATGAGTGGCTTCGGGACGAGTCCTTGAGTGGTCCAGCCAGAGCCCGGACTTGAACCGGATCAAACATCTCTGGAGACCTGAAAAAAAAGCTGTGCAGCAACGCTCCCCATCCAACCTGACAGAGCTTGAGAGGATTTGCAGAGAAGAAAGGGCACAACTGTCAAAATACATGTGTGCCAAGCTTGTAGTGTCATTCCCAAGAAGACTCAAGGCTGTAATTGGTGCCAAAGGTGCTTCAACAAAGTACTGAGTAAAGGGTCTGAATTAGGGACGCACGATATACTGGTGAACATACCAGAAATTGGCCAAAATGATCTAAAAATGCCAACATCGGTGTCAAAGTTACCATGCATACCTATATAACGTAGGTACATGACGTAATGACACCACGTAAAATGTTGGCTACACGTGCAACACAGCATTCCTAACCTAGCCCACAATGTCTGCTATGTGGATCAAGAAGTCAACAAATCGAGCATTCATTTGAAAGAGTAAGAAAATTTCAGCGAGGCAACTCAAAAGCGAAATCCAATTAAGCCAAGATAATGGAATTCGGTTCTCTGTCGTGGGTGATGTAGGCTTTCGCCGACTGGTCGAGCACCGGTACACACTACCAAGCGCGCCATTTTTCAGATGTTGCCCTACCAGAGTTACACAGTAATAGCGTCACTGCAATTAGCGTCACAACATACATACTATGGAATCCCGTTTCTTTGCGTGTCAAAAAAGATACAGTAGCACTGTCAAAGCTGTACAAAAAAGTCTGCAAACAAAGCGAACACCGGCCACGAACGATGTGTTTTCAATACCGCGTTTGTAATAAACATCATTTGTTCGACCACAACTTCTGGGGTAGCTAGCTTTAGCTTGGTACCTAGCTAGCACCAATACAACCAGCCCCGAAAACAATGACCAGTAGAAACTGCAGTCATTTTCATTTTTCTTAGCAATGATTTAGGAATCATTGTGAGTAGGTATTAGCTAGGTTGCCACTTGTGGTTCGCCTATTAAAATTGATCTTCAGTTCATGAAAATAAATAGCTAGCCAGCTACTTAACCCTGTTGCCCAAAGCTAACGTTATAAGCAGCCAGCTAGCTTCATCTAGCTAGTGAGCCTCGACCGGACCGGGTTATGTGTTGTGAAGCTAGCCACAATAAGGATTAGTCACAATAGTGGAATTTGCGGTTTGCCGTCAAAATAAAAGTCTTCATATGATCTGTATGAGCCCGGTATTTCCCTTACCTTCCAATCTGGGTGCACCAAGTATCTCCAGCTCCTCCTCTTCCATATCATTCACTTCACTCTCATTATCACCCCCCCCTCGCATCTTCCTCTCTTTCTCCTCCTCATCATTCTCCTCCATCTCCCGGTCCTCTCGCTGTAGTACTGCCGGCTCGGCCGCCTGGGGCTGGGTGTGAGGGTTGTGTGAGGGGGGCTGGGGGCTAAGGGCTGGGGGCTGCAGAGTGGTCGGTGTGAGCGGGGCCTGGCTGGGTTGGTCTTGGGACTGGGGTGGGGGAGAAGGCGGGGGCGGCTGAAGCGAGGCCAGCTGCGGCGTGTCGTAGAGAGCCGAGATGGCCGAGGAGATGCTTTTCTGCAGGTCCTGGTTCTTGCCCACCGAATCCTCCTCGTCTGAGGAGAACGAGGGCAGCGTCTCCAAGTTCCTCTTCAGCTCGTCGTCCAGGGTGCGCTTGCAGGGACTGGGGCAGCCCCCTAGGCCACTGTTGCTCTTGCCCTCACCAAACTGAGGCAGTGTTGGAGGGGGTGCCGGGGACAGGGGACAGAGCCCTTCAGATTTGAGAGGGGAGACGTCACTGTTTCCTGATTGCATTTCCAAGCCCGGAGGTCTCTTTCCCGACTTGAGGAAGTCCATGAAGGAGGCCATGCAGTCTGATTTCTCAATCCCCTGAGAGAGACAGAGAGGGAGAGGTTACAGGGGGAATAGAGAGAGCGAGAGAAAATAGACAGTTCATGAGAGAGGGAAATACTGAGTTCCCTCTTCATTTGACCAGCTAAATCTAACATTTGTCACATACAACACGCAGGTTTAACCATAATAGCTGACTGATTGAGTGGCCAAACAGAGTCTAATCGTCCCTTACCCTTCCATCCATCCCCTCGCCATCCACTCCGTCACTCTGTATCTGGCTCTTCTGCTTGCTCTTGTCCTGGATCCTGTTGGAGTCTACCCCTTCGCACAGGGGTCCAGGACTTAGGCCAAGGGAGGGAGCAGAGCCCACTGAGCCGTCTGATAGAGCGGGGTCCGTGCCGGACAGAGAGTCTGTCCTCAGCAGGGCTTCGGAAGAGGACATGGAGCCGATGGGCAGTTTGATCTAAGACAGGAAATGTTTGAATAAAACGCCAATAGAGTAAAAGTACAATACAGTAAACGTGGCTATTCCCACCACCTTAAAGGAACATTACACTCAAATTAAAAGTTGTCAGATGTATTTGGAACTCAAGAGAAGTCTGATGTCCTGATGCATTCGCATCCCATGTCATCATGAGTTCGCATTCTATGTCATCGGTTACGTAGATCCATGTTTACGAGATGTGGTTTAATCTTGACAGACTACTTTAAAGATCTGAAACCATTTGACAAACTTTGATTTAAAAGTGTAATGTCCCTTTAAGTATAAGCCTGCAATGACATGGGACAGCAGGTAGCCTAGTGGTTAGAGCGTTGGACTAGTAACCGAAAGGTTGCTAGATCGAATCCCCGAGCTGACAAGGTAAAAATCTGTCGTTCTGCCCCTGAACAAGGCAGTGTTCCTAGGCCGTCATTGAAAATAAGATTTGTTCTTAACTGACTTGCCTAGTTAAATAAAGGTAACATTTTTAAAATGACATCTACATTTCCCCCTGGGAATTAACAAAGTTCAGTTCCATTCAATTTATCCACGCTCACCTTGAGATGCGGTATGGGCTCCTGATGCTGTGGGGGTGGAGCCTGGTGGTGGAGTTGATGCTGTTGCCGATTAAGGTGGTGTTGCTGCATCTGCTCCTTCCCAGTTATCTCCATAAACATGTCGTCTCTCCCCCCTCTCCCTCGGCCTCCGCCACGGCCCCGTTTAACCTCAATTCCTCCTCCATACCCACTTCCGGCTTCGGTTGCTCCTCCCATTTCACCTCCAATCATTCCGCGGGGTTCGTGCTGCTCGGGCTGCGGGCGAATGCGAGGCCTACCCCTGGGCCTTGGAGGCCCTGCTCTCTTTGGCTTGGTGGGCTTACGGCCCCTCTTCTTGGGCCCGTCCTGCGGCAGGAGCTGGGGAGGGGGGCAGAGGGAGGGGTAGCCGGAGGAGTGGTAGAAGTCGAGGTCGCCCATGAGGGGGCTGAGCGTGCCTCCTCCGGCCCCACCTCCTGTCTTACGGCAGCTGGAGACCAGGTCAGGGAGGTGGTCAGGGAGCCGGCGGCTGTTCAGACGGATGTCCGCCGGCTGGTTGTCCTTGTCCTCATCATCCTCAAACTCATACTCCTGCGCGTAGCTCTTTTTGGGCAGTGTGTTGGGGTCTCGACGCTCCTTGAGCAGGTGGAACGAGCTCGACTTGAGGAGCTTCTTGGGGCGAGACGAGCAGAAGATGGGCGAGGTGAGGCCTCCAGGGCCGGCACCAGTGCCGCCGGTGCACCCGCCTGGACTAGAGGACTGGATCAGGCCCAGCTGCGCCGTGTTAACAGTGGAGGGCAGCTCATGGGTCTTGAGAGAGTCCAGGTCCAGGGTGCGGTTGCCGGACTCGGAAAGCCTGTGGCAGTACTGCCCATAGCCCTGGTCGCCCAGCATTTCATACCCGGCTCCTCCGCTTCCCCCTCCTGAATTATCCTTCATGGGCTCCTCATGGCCCCCTCCTGGTCCCTCCTGGTTCATCTCCTCCTGCACTGGGCCAGCGCCTCCGGCACAGCTCGACTTGGAGAAGTCGTCAGAGCAGAACATGTCCTCCATGCCGGGGAAGAAGGAGCGGTCCTCGTCCTGCAGGAGCGAGTCCGGGAAACAGATAGAGGTGAGTGTGACAAAGCGGTTCTGGCTCTGGCCACAGCTTTTCTCCACAGGGCTGACCGTGTCGAATGGGTGCTGCTCGGTGCGCTGATGCTGGTCTATTTGGACCTGCTGGCCTGGGGTGAGCTGGGACGGGTGGGACTGGGACTCCTGTTGGGAATGGGTGGAGGGAAGGGGCTGGGGGTGAGCGTGGCCATGGGAGTGGGGGTGGTGCCCCGAGTGGCTTTGCTGGTGGTGGGAGTTGGGATGTTGATGGTGTTGGGGGAGGTGGTGCACGTGCAAGGGGGCGGATAAGCCCATGTCGGGCTCAGAGAGGAACGAGTGGAGCTCCGAGGCGGAGTGTTGAGGGTGATGGGACGAGAGCCTCTGCTGCTCTTGCTGCTGCTGCCTGTGGCGCTCTCCGCTCCCTCCACCTCTTCCTCCTGCACCACCACCACCTCCTCCTCTCCTCTCCTCCACTCCCCCTCCGTCTGCACTGGAGGTCTGGGAGAGTGAGCGCTCAAGCATGTCCAGGGAGGACACCACCGAGCTCTGCTGTCGCTGCTTGGACTGGCTCTGGTCTTGCCGAGGAGGTCCGTGGTTGTAGTGAGCCGCTGCCGCTGCGACCTCCAAAGCCTGGGACTGGAGTTGTAGCTGAAGCTGGGAGGCCTGCTGGGTCTGGGACTGGTGTTTGCCCGCGCCTATTCTCCCTCCGGCTCCATCCATCATAGCTTGTTGCTGGCTCACTGAATGCTGCTGCTGATGGGGCTCCATCTTGTTGCGAGTGGTGTGGGACAGCACAGACTGGAGCAGGTGGGGCGGCTGGTGGGACTGGTCCGTGGGGGAATCCATGAGGGAGGCCGAGGATTGAGAGTGCTGTTGCACCTCGGGGTTCTTGCGAGGGTACACCAGCTCGGAGCGCTCTTGTGGATTCTTCTGCAGCTCCATGTGAGCGTGGGACTGTAGGTGGCTGTGGGAGGCGGCGTGCTGCTGCTGCGTGTGGGAGGAGTGTTGGGGGCCCAGGGAGTGCTGGGAGTACGGGTCGCTCCGGCCGTAGTGCACCACCGACCCCAGGGAGTCGTGGTGGTGTAGATGGGGGTGGCTTTGCTCGGCACCTCCTCCGCCACTCCTGCCACCGCCTTCACTGTCATTCCTCTGTTGTTGTTGATGTTTCTTGAGAGACATCTCCAGCTGGCTGTCTAGGCCCGTGACCGCGCCTCCAGATCCGGCACCGGAGGTGGCGCTGTGGGTGCGGATGACGCTCTGGAGGTGGTATCTCTCCTCAGAGCTCTTGCCCAGCTCGTAGGACGACAGCCCCTTGCCGCCGTCCGTGGTAGAGGGGACAGGCTGCAGAGGTGCCTGTTGTTGGGCCGTCTGTTGAGGTTGTTGCTGCTGGGAGTGGTGATGGGACGCCTGGGGTGTGGGACTGGCCTGGGCTTGGAGAAGGTGCTGGATCAAAAAGTCATCATCATCGTCCACATCTTCTTGGGACCTCTGGGGGCCCACACCTAGCATGCGGCTGGAGTCGGACTTGGTCTTGTTGGCAGTGGGGTGGTAGGACTGGGACGTGGGACCTCTGGTGTCGGGGTAGCCCTGAGGGGAGGAGATGAAGGTGGGAGAGAGGACAGAGGAGATGTATTTGTTGGAGCCCGTTCCTCCCGGGGACTGGGTGGGACAGGCAGGGGTGGGGGAGTGCAACCCTGGACGGATGATCCCAGAGTTAGCCGACGGAGAGGGGCTAGACTCAGGGATATGGTAAGACCCTACTCTGGCGCCACCTCCTCTCTCATTGGCCATACTGCTCCCAGCTCCTCCTGAACCGGAGTTCCCGCTTCCTGCGGTGGTGCTACCACCGCCTCCTGAGGTTCCGCCCACCGACGACCCGCTCGACTGTAAAAGAGCTGGGGAGTGGCCGGGGCCGTAACCTAGCGATGGACATCCCGCTCCGCCCAGAGAGGAGGGGACGGACCCATAGGCAGAGTCAGCCCCGTAGACCACATCAGCCGAGTACGACTGGCTTCGCCCTCCCAGGCTGCCGTAGCCTTTTCTTCCCCCGGCTGAGCTCAGGTCCTGGGCCTGAGGGGAGCTGAAGCCGCCATAGGACTGGGGTAGGTGGGAGGGAGGGGGCTGGCTGGGAGAGTATGACTGGTTCTGCTGTTGTGGCGGGGTTTGACCTGTGAGGGCGGCGGCGGGGGGTTTCACTGGGGGCACGGGTGAGCCGTAGCCTGAGAGGCTGTGTTTGGGTAAGGGCTGCTGGACAGATGTGGACGAGGTAGGAGGGGGTTGCTGCTGGGGAGCTGGAGCACTCTGAGGGGGAGGCTGCTGTCTAGACGGGGCCGAGCTGGAGCTGGAGGGGGGGAGTGAGTTGGAGGGGTGGGCTCCCGAGGCAGAGGAGGAAGAGGAGGTCGTCGAAGAGCTGGAGGACGCAGAAGGGGGAGTGTGAGGGGTACGGGAGGAGGACGCCGAGCTGGTCGAGGAATAGCCGTTGCTGGAGTTGCTCTTGGCGCCCTTTCCCGCTGCTGAAGATGAGGTGGAGATCGAGTAGGGGGGCTGGATGATGGGCCGGTACACCTGTTCCGTCCGGGAAGAGGCCTTATGGTCCGAGGGGCTCTGGTCACCCAGGGGGCTGCAAGAGAGGCCGGCCTGCCTGTGGTGGGCTATCTGCTGGTACCCAGCCCCGCCGCAGCTGAGGTAGTGCTGCAGGGAGTGGGCCGCTGAGGAGGAGAGCTGGGACTGGGACGGCGTGGGCCGCTGGTAGTGCTTGATCACGCTGTCCTGCCGGGGCACAGCCCTCTCCTGGATCGAGTTGGACTGGGCCTGAGCCTGGGCTGAGGAGAACACTGAGGCGTTGTACAACTGGGAGGACTGGTCCTGCAGCTGAGAGGACAGCAGGTTGAACTGGTGGGACTGTAGGTGCCGCGCTGATGAGGCCTGGGCCGACGAGGCGCCTGTGGGGTCCTGTCCGCCTCGGTAGGCTGTGGTGGCGCCCTGGGAGGGCAGGAGGCGGTCAAAGCCCAGGCTGGACTGAGAGGGACCCTTGATATGCAACAGAGGGTCGTGGGGGGAGAGGAGTCCGTTGGAGGTGGAGTTGAACGTGGGCGTGTCCTGGAGGGTGGGGAAGGAGCGGCTGGAGAAGGAGGCCGGGTGCTGATAGGCGGACAGGGCCGAGGAAGAGGTGAAGGAGCCCGAGCCGGGGAGGGGCCCGGAGATGAAGAGCTCAGCAGGGGCCGGGGTGTGTATCGCTGTCAGGGCCAGATGGAGACAAGATGACTATTATTCAAAATCCATCAACAGAAAAAACTGACAAGCATGACTAAATAATTGTACCCCCACCCCCCTCCCTTAACAAGTAAAAAGCAAAATAATCCAATATGCAAATGAAACCAACATAATCTCACCAATAATGCAGACATGCAAGAGGAATGACAATTTGATAGAACCTGTGAGGCGTTGGAAATGTCAAAGACTTTCGCCACCCCGTTTTGAATGTCAACACAGGGCTGGTCACATGCTCACCTGTCTGCCAGGACGGCGTGCGGAACTGGGAGAGGAGGGAGGAGGCGGAGGGGGGAGCCTGTGGACCTCGCTGGGACTCCAGAGCGGAGATCAGATTCATGACCGAAGCATCTGGACCAGAGGGGCTGGCATGGTGCAGGCCTGTTTCAAATAGTCCAGAGAGACCTGATGGGACAACAAATACAACCATGAGTAAACCGTGACGATCATGTCCCTTTTCACAGATTATGCAAACAGGGCATTTAGAGAGATTGCTATATCTACGTGATTAAATGGCATAACTTTGATGAATAGGTCAAGGAGTGTCCATTACAACATAATACAATGATGTAGTCCTAACAGATGTTATCAATCTGATTTGGCCCTATATTTTACCAGGTAAAATACAGGTTTTTCCTGTACACACAAAAGGGGTTTCCATAGAAACTGCATTTTTCAGTGGCTGCAACTGTAGTGCCAGCAGCATGGCCAGTCATAACACCTGTACTGTGGCGACACAATTAAAGGTGTGTGACATATCCCTCACCCAAACTCCGTCCTGCTCCCCAAGCCCCGCCTTGGCCAGAGCTGCCTGGGTGGTGATTGGTGGAATAGCCCTGCAGAGGATGGGGAGTGCCGTAGGTTTGTCGATGGAGAAGTTCCGACTCCGGGTGTGATGATCTGGAACTTCCATAGACGAGACTAGGGAGGAGAAGAGGTCATTTATTCAACTGTTCAAGTCCAATTGCCTTCATTTTCATAAACCTTTGTCCCAAAGGTGACCTCTGGGAGACGCCATGAAATTTAAACAGATGCAAATCCTATGTAAGTAGGCCTACGATGTAAATACACTAAGAACATTGTTGAGCTTGAAGGTCATGACTAACTACCGCACTCTTCAGAAAACTGTAAGATCTTAGTTATTCAGATGCTTTAGTCAACTTCGAGTGCATCTCCATCCTAATAAAATGATTACTGTAGCTCATTATTCTTCAAATTGTAAGAAGTTAGAATATTAGAGTATGATTACTCAAAATCAACTCAGAATGAATACTAAAATATGATTGCCATCTTAATGCCTGTTGTAGACTTCATTTACAATTCCTGTCCATGATATTTTACCAACACATGACTTTATGCATGGACCTACAATATGGAAGCCCAATAACACCACCCAAAAAAATGACTTGATACTATCTCAAAAATGTTATACCATCTCAAGGCCTACATACAGGATATGTTTCTTCATTAGTAGCATTGTGTGGTGTATTCCAAATATCCACATTGCAGAGATCAGTACAGCAATCAAACAAAAGCTGACCGAGCTTGCTTTATGCAGGGTTGCATCGTGTAGGTCTACAGTGCATTTGGAAAGTATTCAGAACCCTTGACTTTTTCCACATGTTGTTACGTTACAGACTTATTCTAAAAAATTATTAAATACAATTTTTCCTCATCAATCTACACACAATACCCCATAATGACAAAGAAAACAACAGGTTTAGAAATGTTGGCAGAAATACCACATTTCCATAAGTATTCAGACCCTTTGCTATGAGAATCGAAATTGAGCTCTGGTACATCCTGTTTCCATAGATCATCCTTGAGATGTTTCTACAACTTGCTAAAAATAAAAAATAAACAATTTCACCTTCATTTAACTAGGCCAGTAAGTTAAGATCAAATTCTTATTTACAATGACGACCTACCGGGGAACTGTGGGTTAACTGCCTTCAGGGCAGAACAACATATTTTTACCTTGTCGGCTCGGGGATTCAATCCAGCAACCTTTTGGTTACTGGCGCAATGCTCCAACCACTAGGCTACCTTGGAGTCCACCTGTGGTAAATTCAATTGATTGGACATGATTTGGAAAGGCAAACCCCTTTCTATATAAAAGGTCCCACAGTTGACAGTGCATGTCAGAGCAAAAACCAAGCCATGAGGTTGAAGGAATTGTCCGTAGAGCTCCGGGACAGGATTGTGTCGAGGCACAGATCTGGGGAAGGGTACCAAAACATTTCTGCAGCATTGAAGGTCCCTAAGAACACAGTGGCCTCCATCATTCTTAAATGGAAGAAGTTAGGAACCGCCAAGACTCTTCCAGTTCCATTGGCCAACGTGCAATCACTAGAAAACAAACTCGCTGATCTACAGTCGAGACTATCCTTCCAACGGGACATTAAAAACGGTAATAATTTATGTTTCACAGAGTCGTCGCAGAACAACGACACGGATACATGGCTGGTTTTTCTGTGTATCGCCAGGACAGAGTAGCTACGTCTGGTAAGATGTATTTGTCAATAACTGCTGGTGCGCGATGACTAATGTTAAAGAAGTCTTGAGGTATTGCTCGCCTGAGGTAGAGTACATCGTGATAAGCTCTATTATTCGTAGCCGTCTATATACCACCACAAACAGACGCGGGCACTAAGACCGCACTCAACCAGCTATAAAAGACCTTAAGCAAACAAGAAAATGCTCACCCAGAAGCAGTGCTCCTAGAGGCTGGGTACTAATATCCGTTTACCTAATTTCTACCAGAATGTCACATGTGCAACCAGGAAACAAATCTAGAAAATTTACTCCACACACAGACACGCATACAGAGCTCTCCCTCACCCTCCATTTGGCATATCTGACCATAATTATATCCTCCTGATTCCTGCTTACAAGCAAAAACTAAAGCAGGAAGTACCAGTGACTCATTCAATACGAAAGTGGTCCGTGCACGCACGCACATATATATACACACACACACACACACACCAACCAGAAGCCATGGACTACAGGCAACATACGCACCGAGCTAAAGGCTAGAAATGCCACTTTCAAGGAGCAGGACACGAATCTGGACGCTTATAAGAAATCCTGCTATGCCCTCAGATGAACCATCAAACAGGAAAAGAGTCAATACAGGACTAAGATTGATTCCTACTACACCGGCTCTGGCGCTCGTTGGATGTGGCAGGGCTTGCAAACTATTACGGACTACAAAGGGAAACCCAGCCGAGAGCTGCCCTGTGACGCGAGCTTACTAGACGAGCTTAATTCCTTTTATGCTCGCATCAAGGCAATCAACACTGAAGCATGCATGAGAGCAACTGTTCCGGACGACTGTGTGATCACGGTCTCCGTAGCCGATGTGAGCAAGACCTTTAACTTCTTGCGACTACAGGGGGTGCTGTTTTCTCATTAGCATAATTGCATTACAGATTAAACGGCTTCCTACTAAATTCTTGCTCGTACAATATGCATATTATTACTATTATTGGATAGAAAACACTCTCTAGTTTCTATAGGCGTTGGAATTTTGTCTCTGAGTGGAACAGAACTCATTCTACAGCAATTTCCCTGACATGGAGTCAGATTTCACACATTTTGGCCCCTGATCTGGAGTCAGTTTAAAGGCCACTGTGAACGCTATCAGGATACGGACACTGCTTACGTCTTCCCCTGGATGCCTTTACGTGATGACGATTTGAATGGTATCGATTGCGCAATCACAGCCCCTATAAAACAAAAACACGTGTAGGTAGGAACTCTTTTCCAGATGCGTCGGGCGCGCGGTGGACACCGACCTGCTCTTTTTCCAAGCATTAGTGTAGCCAGTTATATTTCTCCGGTCATGTTTCTACTCGTTATAGGAGTTAAAAACATCATAAGGTAGTTAATTTAAACCGTTTTATAGCAATTTATATCCGTTTAGTGCGATTTTGGGACATTTATTTCTGAGACACTGTGAATCTCTGGGCACGGTTCCAGTTCATGCCGAACGCAATGGGCATTTCTACATGGCAAGAGGACAGCTTTCGACCAAAAGACGATTAGACCCAAGAAAGGATTCTTTGCCCAAGATTCTGATGGAAGAACAGCTCAAAGTAGGAACAATTTATTATGATAAATCGTGTTTCTGTCGAGAAATGTTAATCGCTTATGACGCCATTTTGTTTGACGTAGCTTCGCTTGGCGCAAACTGTATTGAAAAGTAAGGATAATTAAAAAAATGTAAATCAGCGATTGTATTAAGAATTAAATTGTCTATCAATCGCTGTCCACCCTATATTTTTTAGTCACGTTTATGAGTATTTATGTATACGACTAGATCACTGTCTAATATGGCGCACGACATTGTCTGACCAGCTGGGCAACTTTTGTCATTGTCTAACCATGATTTTGGTGGCTAAATATGCACATTTTCGAACAAACTGTATATGTATGTTGTAATGTGATGTTACAGGAGTGTCATCTGAAGAATTCTGAGAAGGTTAGTGAAAAAATTAATATATTTTGGCGATGTTTACGTTATCGCTCTCTTTGGCTAGAATCAATGCTCTGGTAACGTTTGCATATGTGGTATGCTAATATAACGATTTATTGTGTTTTCGCTGTAAGACACTTAGAAAATCTGAAATATTGTCTGTATTCACAGGATCTGTGTCTTTCGATTAGTGTATGCTGTGTATTTTTACGAAATGTTTGATGATTAGTAATTAGGTAAACACGTTGCTCTATGTATTTATTCTAGTCCATTTGTGACGGTGGGTGCAATTGTAAACTATGATATCTACCTGAAATATGCACATTTTTCTAACAAAACCTATCCTATACCATAAATATGTTATCAGACTGTCATCTGATGAGGTTTTTTCTTGGTTAGTGGCTATCAATATCTTAGTTTAGCCGAATTGGTGATAGCACCTGATGGAGTAAGAAACTGATGGAGTTAGAAAAGTGGTGTCTTTTGCTAACGTGGTTAGCTAATAGATTTACATATTTTGTCTTCCCTGTAAAACATTTTAAAAATCTGAAACGGTGGCTTTATTCACAAGATCTGTATCTTTCATTAGGTGTCTTGGACTTGTGATTTAATGATATTTAGATGCTACTATTTAATTGTGACGCTATGCTAGGCTATGCTACTCAGTGTGGGGGGGGTGGGGGGTGATCCCGGACCCGGGGTAGATACTCGTGAAAGGTTAAACAGGTCAATATTCACAAGGTTGCAGGGCCAGACGGATTACCAGGGTGTGTACCCCCAGCATTCACGGACCAACTGGCAAGTGTCTTCACTGACATTTTCAACCTCTCCCTGACCGAGTCTGTACTACCCATGTTTCAAGCAGACCACCATAGCCCCTGTGCCCAAGAATGCAAAGGCAACCTGCCTAAATGACTACTGCCCCATAGCACTTATGTTAGTAGCCATGAAGTACTTAGAAAGGCTGGTCATGACTCACATCAACACAAACATCCTGGAAACCCTAGACCCACTCCAATTCGCATACCGTCCCAACAGATCCACAGATGACACAATCTCAAATCGCACTCCATACTGCCCTTTCACACCTGGACAAATGGAACACCTATGTGAGAATGCTGTTCATTGCCTACAGCTCAGCATTCAACACCATAGTGCCCACAAAGCTCATCATTAAGCTAAGGACCCTGGGACTAAACACCTCCCTCTGCAACTGGATCCTGGACTTCCTGATGGGCAGCCCCCCCCTGGTGTTGTTGCCTACCCTTACCACATCTGCCACGCTGATCCGCAACACCGGTTCCCCTCAGGGGTGTGTGCTCAGTCACCTCCTGCACTCCCTGTTCACCCACGACTTTGTGGCCAAGCATGACTCCAACGCCATCATTAAGGTTGCTGATGACACAACAATGGTAGGCCTGATCACCGACAACAACGAGAAAACCTATAGGGTGGAGGTCAGAGACCTGTTAGTGTGGTGCCAGGCCAACAACCTCTCCTTCAACGTGAGCAAGACAAAGGAGATGATCGTGGACTACAAGAAAAGGAGGGCCGAACAGGCCCCCAATAACGTCGACGGGGCTGAAGTGGAGCAGGTTGAGAGCTGCAAGTTCCTTGGTGTCCAATTCTCCAAAAAACGATCATGGTCCAAACACACAAAGACAGTCGTGAAGAGGGCACGACAAAACCTTTTCCCCCTCGGGAGACTTAAAGCATTTGGCATGGGTCCCCAGATCCTCAAAAGGTTCTACAGCTGCACTATCGAGAGCATCCTGACCGATAGCGTCACCGCCTGCTATGGCAACTGCTCGGTATCTGACTGTAAGGTGCTAGAGGGTAGTGCGTACGGCCCAATACATCACTGGGGCCAAGCTTCCTGCCCTCCAGGACCTATATACCAGGCGGTGTCAGAGTAAGGCCCCAAGAAAATGTCAGAGTCCAATCACCCTAGGTATAGACTGTTATCTCTGCTACCGCACTGCAAGCAGTACCGGAGCGGCAAGACTAAGTCAAAAAGGCTCCTGAACAGCTTCTATCCCCAAGCTATAAGACAGCTGAACAATTAATCAGATGGCCACCCAGACTATTTACATTGACCCCCCCCTTTTGTTTTTACACTGCTGCTACCCGCTGTTTATCATCATCTACGCTTAGTCACTTTACCCCTACCTACATGTACAAATTACCTTGACTAAGCTGTACACCCGCACAGTTACTCGGTACCGGTGCCCCCTGTATTTAGCCTCGTTAGTAACAGTAGAATTACGTAAGTAAGTAAAGTAAAAATACAGTAAATATTTTATTAACTCCATTTCTTGAACTGCACTGTTGTTTAAGGGCTTGTAAGCATTTCATGGTAAGCATTTTATTGTATTCAGTGCATATGACAAATAACATTTGACTTTTATTTCAGTTTTTAATAAATTAGCAAAAATGTCTAAAACCCCATTTTTGCTTTGTCATTATGGGGTACTGTGTGTAGATTGATGAAAAAATACAATTGAATCCACTTTAGAATAAGGCGGCAACGTACACTAACAAAGTTGCAGTTTTTACAGTAAAACGTACAGTAATTCCAAGTTTTATCTATTAACAATATGTTGTAGACTGCAATGCATCTTGGTTCAACTAATGATTACATTTTATAACAGTAAATGATACGCAAACAAAATACAGGCACGATGATTTACAGCTAATACCGGTTAGTCCTAGGCCCATTGGATTATGGGTCTTTTTGGGTGAATTCTTGTAGAAGACCTCTACATTGAAGCAGCCATCAGGTGGGTTAAGTTATATTTTACGACGTTAAAAAAACCTACAGAATCACATAGCCTATTGTAAACAATTGGCCATTTGGGCACATCTCGCTTTCCACATGCCCGGGCAGTCTCGTGATGGAAGCGAACATCTGCAATTACGGTCAGTAGGCTACATGAAATTTGTTGAATTTTTATATAAAATGTTGCGTCGGGAGCCCGTGAATCGGTTTGAAAATGAAGACTCGCAGAGATACTTGACAGTCTAAAACTGTTATACTTAATAGCCTAGTCCATGCTGTGTTTCCCCAAATATGTTTTATCTGTGAGAGCTAAAAGTTAGCTGTGCCCTCCCTTAGCTAAATATTGGAACGTTGTTTGAATCAAGATGGAATAGATTCTAGATGTATTTTCGTTATGTCCGTTATGGCTTGACGGTTCGAATGTTTAATCAGTCTGTCGGCGAGCTAGCTGCATTATAACTGCCATTTGAGGTGAATTTAGGTGAACTATTCTCAGCCACAAACGTTAGCTTACTATTCTCAATTGAATTTTTTATATAACTTATATTTTGGATTCTAGAAATAAGTCAAGATTACTGCAGCTTGAGCTGAGACAGCTGATTTGTTTTTTTAAATGATCCAGAATCAACCTTACAGTTAAAATGTTTCAGTGCAAATCGTGTATGCATGATTCTAATACAGTAGTATCACTCGTACAGCAAATGAAACAGAAATGCACCCAATTGCTCATTTAATTGTGGCGTGCCCAAATGTTCCCGTCCATTCAGACAATTTACTGCCTTTAAGTCTCACTTTTACAGAGACCACAAGGGATATTAAAGGTCTGTGAAAAGTGCTCAATTTCAACCAGCAGAAGAAATCAGTTCAGATGTTTACATTTGACTAAATGTATTTCTCATTTGAAGGATAATTTGCAAAAGGGCAGAGAAATTGCCCTTTTATGGGATGTGAAAAAACATATGCTGTTAAATCTAAATTTGCATCTCATATATCCAGAACAAACAAAAACACCTTTGTCAAATATGCATATGAGACAGTGTTGGAAACACAAACTGAAAATGTTACTGAGACCCCTGGTGTCTACAGAGAATTACTTTTCCGAGGACCTAGAGGCGGCCCCTTGGACAGTGTTGATGAAGCTCTCTGTACAAAAAAAATCTTACATGGTTTTATTTAAAGCTTCAGGAAAAGTTATTGTTACCTGTGTCTGTCACTCAGTCTATTATTGAAGAATTTCAAGATATCCATGACCTTGGTCAAGCACATCTTTCAAGGAGAAGCTCAAGGAGAAGTTGGTTGTACTATTCTGACATTATACACTGCTCAAAATAATAAAGGGAACACTTAAACAACACAATGTAACTCCAAGTCAATCACACTTCTATGAAATCAAACTGTCCACTTAGGAAGCAACACTGATTGACAATAAATTTCACATGCTGTTGTGCAAATGGAATAGACAAAAGGTGGAAATTATAGGCAATTAGCAAGACACCCCCAAAAAAGGAGTGATTCTGCAGGTGGTGACCACAGACAACTTCTCAGTTCCTATGCTTACTGGCTGATGTTTTGGTCACTTTTGAATGCTGGCGGTGCTCTCACTCTAGTGGTAGCATGAGACGGAGTCTACAACCCACACAAGTGGCTCAGGTAGTGCAGTTCATCCAGGATGGCACATCAATGCGAGCTGTGGCAAAAAGGTTTGCTGTGTCTGTCAGCGTAGTGTCCAGAGCATGTTGGCGCTACCAGGAGACAGGCCAGTACATCAGGAGACGTGGAGGAGGCCGTAGGAGGGCAACAACCCAGCAGCAGGACCGCTACCTCCGCCTTTGTGCAAGGAGGTGCACTGCCAGAGCCCTGCAAAATGACCTCCAGCAGGCCACAAATGTGCATATGTCAGCATATGGTCTCACAAGGGGTCTGAGGATCTCATCTCGGTACCTAATGGCAGTCAGGCTACCTCTGGCGAGCACATGGAGGGCTGTGCGGCCCCACAAAGAAATGCCACCCCACACCATGACTGACCCACCGCCAAACCGGTCATGCTGGAGGATGTTGCAGGCAGCAGAACATTCTCCACGGCGTCTCCAGACTCTGTCACGTCTGTCACGTGCTCAGCGTGAACCTGCTTTCATCTGTGAAGAGCACAGGGCGCCAGTGGCGAATTTGCCAATCTTGGTGTTCTCTGGCAAATGCCAAACGTCCTGCACGGTGCTGGGCTGTAAGCACAACCCCCACCTGTGGACGTCGGGCCCTCATACCACCCTCATGGAGTCTGTTTCTGACCGTTTGAGCAGACACATGCACATTTGTGGCCTGCTGGAGGTCATTTTGCAGGGCTCTGGCAGTGCACCTCCTTGCACAAAGGCGGAGGTAGCGGTCCTGCTGCTGGGTTGTTGCCCTCCTACGGCCTCCTCCACGTCTCCTGATGTACTGGCCTGTCTCCTGGTAGCGCCAACATGCTCTGGACACTACGCTGACAGACACAGCAAACCTTTTTGCCACAGCTCGCATTGATGTGCCATCCTGGATGAACTGCACTACCTGAGCCACTTGTGTGGGTTGTAGACTCCGTCTCATGCTACCACTAGAGTGAGAGCACCGCCAGCATTCAAAAGTGACCAAAACATCAGCCAGGAAGCATAGGAACTGAGAAGTTGTCTGTGGTCACCACCTGCAGAATCACTCCTTTTTTGGGGGTGTCTTGCTAATTGCCTATAATTTCCACCTTTTGTCTATTCCATTTACACAACAGCATGTGAAATTTATTGTCAATCAGTGTTGCTTCCTAAGTGGACAGTTTGATTTCACAGAAGTGTGATTGACTTGGAGTTACATTGTGTTGTTTAAGTGTTCCCTTTATTTTTTTGAGCAGTGTACATTCTTAAAATAAAGTGGTGATCCTAACTGACATAAAACAGGGAATTTTTACTCGGATTAAATGTCAGGAATTGTGGAAAAACTGAGTTTAAATGTATTTGGCTAAGGTGTATGTAAATTTCCGACTTCAACTGTATGTGTGTGTATACACACACGTCATTTCTTACCGAGCAGTGATGCCCAAAGATTACAGATTGCCTTTGCCGATCACTCATCATCTTCATTCATCAGTGAGTCAATGGCTTGAATAGTCATTGACTCACTCACGCGT